>NW_027063586.1:0-33094 GCF_032884065.1 Artemia franciscana
ACCCTCGAAAACTAAAACTTTTGAAATAGAAAAGAGCCTTTAATTACATTCTTTACCATTTGCAATCATAAAATAGTCTAATATCTTCATTTTTTCGAAACATACATAGCTATTACCCTCGAAAACTAAAACTTTTGAAATAGGAAAAAGAGCCTTTAATCACATTCTTTACCATGTGCAATCATAAAATTGTTTAATATCTTCATTTTTTCTACATACGTAGCTATTACCCTCGAAAACTAAAACTTTTGAAATAGGAAAAGAGCCTTTAATCACATTCTTTACCATTTGCAATAATAAAATAGTCTAATATCTTCATTTTTTCAACATACGTAGCTATTACCCTCGAAAACTAAAACTTTTGAAATAGGAAAAGAGCCTTTAATCACATTCTTTACCATGTGCAATCATAAAATTGTCTAATATATTAATTTTTTCCATAGACAAAGCTATTACCCTCGAAAACTAAAACTTTTGAAATAGGAAAAGAGCCTTTAATCACTGTCTTTACCATTTGCAATCATAAAATAATCTAATATCTTCATTTTTTCAACATACGTAGCTATTACCCTCGAAAACTAAAACTTTTGAAATAGGAAAAGAGCCTTTAATCACATTCTTTACCATTTGCAATCATAAAATAGTCTAATATCTTCATTTTTTCAACATACGTAGCTATTACCCTCGAAAACTAAAACTTATGAAATAGGAAAAGAGCCTTTAATCACATTCTTTACCATGTGCAATCATAAAATTGTCTAATATATTCATTTTTTCCACAGACAAAGCTATTACCCTCGAAAACTAAAACTTTTGAAATAGGAAAAGAGCCTTTAATCACATTCTTTACCATTTGCAATCATAAAATAATCTAATATGTTCATTTTTTCAACATACGTAGCTATTACCCTCGAAAACTAAAACTTTTGAAATAGGAAAAGAGCCTTTAATCACATTCTTTACCATTTGCAATCATAAAATAGTCTAATATCTTCATTTTTTCAACAGACAAAGCTATTACCCTCGAAAACTAAAACTTTTGACATAGGAAAAGAGCCTTTAATCACATTCTTTACCATTTGCAATCATAAAATAGTCTAATATCTTCATTTTTTCAACATACGTAGCTATTACCCTCGAAAACTAAAACTTTTGAAATAGGAAAAGAGCCTTTAATCACATTCTTTACCATGTACAATCATAAAATTGTCTAATATCTTCATTTTTTCTACATACGTAGCTATTACCCTCGAAAACTAAAACTTTTGAAATAGGAAAAGAGCCTTTAATCACATTCTTTACCATGTGCAATCATAAAATTGTCTAATATCTCCATTTTTTCAACATACGTAGCTATTACCCTCGAAAACTAAAACTTTTGACATAGGAAAACAGCCTTTAATCACATTTTTGCCATTTGCAATCATAAAATAGTCTAATATCTTCATTTTTTCAACATACGTAGCTATTACCCTCGAAAACTAAAACTTTTGACATAGGAAAAGAGCCTTTAATCACATTCTTTACCATTTGCAATCATAAAATAGTCTAATATCTTCATTTTTTCAACAGACAAAGCTATTACCCTCGAAAACTAAAACTTTTGACATAGGAAAAGAGCCTTTAATCACATTCTATACCATTTGCAATCATAAAATAGTCTAATATCTTCATTTTTTCAACGTACGTAGCTATTACCCTCGAAAACTAAAACTTTTGAAATAGGAAAAGAGCCTTTAATCACATTCTTTATCATGTGCAATCATAAAATTGTCTAATATCTTCATTTTTTCAACATACGTAGCTATTACCCTCGAAAACTAAAACTTTTGAAATAGGAAAAGAGCCTTTAATCACATTCTTTACCATGTGCAATCTTAAAATTGTCTAATATCTTCATTTTTTCAACATACGTAGCTATTACCCTCGAAAACTAAAACTTTTGACATAGGAAAAGAGCCTTTAATCACATTCTTTACCATTTGCAATCATAAAATAGTCTAATATCTTCATTTTTTCAACATACGTAGCTATTACCCTTGAAAACTAAAACTTTTGAAATATGAAAAGAGCCTTTAATCACATTCTTTACCATTTGCAATCATAAAATAGTCTAATATCTTCATTTTTTCAACATACGTAGCTATTACCCTTGAAAACTAAAACTTTTGAAATAGGAAAAGAGCATTTAATCACATTCTTTAACATTTGCAATCATAAAATAGTTTAATATCTTCATTTTTTCAACAGACAAAGCTATTACCCTCGAAAACTAAAACTTTTGACATAGGAAAAGAGCCTTTAATCACATTTTTTGCCATTTGCAATCATAAAATAGTCTAATATCTTCATTTTTTCAACATACGTAGCTATCACCCTCGAAAACTAAAACTTTTGAAATAGGAAAAGAGCCTTTAATCACATTCTTTATCATGTGCAATCATAAAATTGTCTAATATCTTCATTTTTTCAACATACGTAGCTATTACCCTCGAAAACTAAAACTTTTGAAATAGGAAAAGAGCATTTAATCACATTCTTTACCATGTGCAATCATAAAATTGTCTAATATCTTCATTTTTTCAACATACGTAGCTATTACCCTCGAAAACTAAAACTTTTGACATAGGAAAAGAGCCTTTAATCACATTCTTTACGATTTGCAATCATAAAATAGTCTAATATCTTCATTTTTTCAACATACGTAGCTATTACCCTCGAAAACTAAAACTTTTGACATAGGAAAAGAGCCTTTAATCACATTCTTTACCATTTGCAATCATAAAATAGTCTAATATCTTCATTTTTTCAACATACGTAGCTATTACCCTCGAAAACTAAAACTTTTGAAATAGCAAAAGAGCCTTTAATCACATTCTTTACCATTTGCAATCATAAAATAGTCTAATATCTTCATTTTTTCAACATACGTAGCTATTACCCTCGAAAACTAAAACTTTTGAAATAGGAAAAGAGCCTTTAATCACAATCTTTACCATGTGCAATCATAAAATTGTCTAAAATCTTCATTTTTTCCACAGACAAAGCTATTACCCTCGAAAACTATAACTTTTGAAATAGGAAAAGAGCCTTTAATCACATTCTTTACCATTTGCAATCATAAAATAGTCTAATATCTTCATTTTTTCAACATACGTAGCTATTACCCTTGAAAACTAAAACTTTTGAAATAGGAAAAGAGCCTTTAATCGCATTCTTTACCATTTGCAATCATAAAATAGTCTAATATCTTCATTTTTTCAACAGACATAGCTATTACCCTCGAAAACTAAAACTTTTGACATAGGAAAAGAGCCTTTAATCACATTTTTTGCCATTTGCAATCATAAAACAGTCTAATATCTTCATTTTTTCAACATACGTAGCTATTACCCTCGAAAACTAAAACTTTTGACATAGGAAAAGAGCCTTTAATCACATTCTTTACCATTTGCAATCATAAAATAGTCTAATATTTTCATTTTTTCAACATACGTAGCTATTACCCTCGAAAACTAAAACTTTTGAAATAGGAAAAGAGCCTTTAATCACATTCTTTACCATGTGCAATCATAAAATTGTCGTCATTTATAATCTTGGTCGTCATTTATATTCCCTGTGTCCCGGTCGTCATTTTTGTCCCGGTCGTCATTTGTGTTCCGGTTACCGGGTCTGTAATTTCTCTTTGAGTGTCCTGGTCCCCATTTATATTCCCTGTGTCCCGGTCGTCATTTGTGTCCCGGTGCTTTGTTGATGGTGATTGCTAATCGAACATTCCTTGTGTCCCGGTCGCTTTGTCTTTTAGTGTCCCGGTCGTCATTTATATTCCCTATGTCCCGGTCGTCATTTGTGTCCCGATGTCCCAGTGTTTAATTTCGTCAATCAACAAACATGACGTCAGTTGACACACAAACATGACGTCACTCGAAACACAGACACAGAGACAACGTATTTTTATATATATAAGATGTCCCGGTGTCCCGGTCGTCATTTGTGTCCCGATGTCCCGGTGTGTAATTTCGTCAATCTACAAACATGACGTCAGTCGACACACAAACATAACGTCACTCGACACACAGACAACTTATTTTTATATATATAGATAGATTCTTGGCTTTCCCATTGTCTGTGCATATACAAACCCTTATGCACTTATAATTACGTCATATGCAAACGCTCTTTTTACAAACAAACAAACATGCATACACACAACTCGTTTTTATATAGATAGATAGATACAATACAAATTAACTGCGTAAAACTTGCGAGTATACAACATTCTTCGCTGTCCAATTGTCGCTGCACATAAATAGATTGTCAGGTTTACCGACCCTCGAACGTACAATTGTCCATGGGAAAAGCAATCAATATTAAGATCTATACCACATTTTTGTAATGACTGACCTTGAGCTTTGTTGATGGTGATTGCAAATACTAATCAAATTGGGAATTGCAATCTTTTAAATTGAAAAGGCACATACGTTGGAATCATGGGAATGCGAGGAATAAGAACAGCCTCGACCTCAAAAGGTCCTGTCAAGATTGTGGCCTCTATTACGTTTTCCATTGTTGTTTTTTACGGCAAGTCGCGTGCCTATTTCAAAAGTTTTAGTTTTCGAGGGTAATGGCTACGTATGTTGAAAAAATGAAGATATTAGACTATTTTATGATTGCACATGGTAAAGAATGTGATTAAAGGCTCTTTTCCTATTTCAAAAGTTTTAGTCTTCGAGGGTAATAGCTACGTATGTTGAAAAAATGAAGATATTTGACTATTTTATGATTGCAAATGGTAAAGAATGTGACTAAAGGCTCTTTTCCTATTTCAAAAGTTTTAGTTTTTGAGGGTAATAGCTACGTATGTTGAAAAAAATGAAGATATTAGATAATTTTATGATTGCACGTGGTAAAGTATGTGATTAAAGGCTCTTTTCCTATGTCAAAAGTTTAAGTTTTCGAGGGTAATAGCTACGTATGTTGAAAAAATGAAGATATTAGACTATTTTATGATTGCAAATGGTAAAGAATATGATTAAAGGCTCTTTACCTATTTTAAAAGTTTTAGTTTTCGAGGGTAATAGCTACGTATGTTGAAAAAATGAAGATATTAGACTATATTATGATTGCAAATGGTAAAGAATGTGATTAAAGGCTCTTTTCCTATTTCAAAAGTTTTAGTTTTCGAGGGTAATAGCTAAGTATGTTGAAAAAATGAAAATATTAGACTATTTTATGATTGCAAATGGTAAAGAATGTGAATAAAGGCTATTTTCCTATGTCAAAAGTTTTAGTTTTCGAAGGTAATAGCTACGTATGTTGAAAAAATGAAGATATTAGACTATATTATGATTTCAAATGGTAAAGAATGTGATTAAAGGCTCTTTTCCTATGTCAAAAGTTTTAGTTTTCGAGGGTAATAGCTACGTATGTTGAAATAGGAAAAGAGCCTTTAATCACAATCTTTACCATGTGCAATCATAAAATTGTCTAAAATCTTCATTTTTTCCACAGACAAAGCTATTACCCTCGAAAACTAAAACTTTTGAAATAGGAAAAGAGCCTTTAATCACATTCTTTACCATTTGCAATCATAAAATAGTCTAATATCTTCATTTTTTCAACATACGTAGCTATTACCCTTGAAAACTAAAACTTTTGAAATAGGAAAAGAGCCATTAATCGCATTCTTTACCATTTGCAATCATAAAATAGTCTAATATCTTCATTTTTTCAACAGACATAGCTATTACCCTCGAAAACTAAACCTTTTGACATAGGAAAAGAGCCTTTAATCACATTTTTTGCCATTTGCAATCATAAAACAGTCTAATATCTTCATTTTTTCAACATACGTAGCTATTACCCTCGAAAACTAAAACTTTTGACATAGGAAAAGAGCCTTTAATCACATTCTTTACCATTTGCAATCATAAAATAGTCTAATATCTTCATTTTTTCAACAGACAAAGCTATTAACCTCGAAAACTAAAAAAGAATGTGACTAAAGGCTCTTTTCCTATTTCAAAAGTTTTAGTTTTCGAGGGTAATAGCTACGTATGTTGAAAAAATGAAGATATTAGATAATTTTATGATTGCACGTGGTAAAGTATGTGATTAAAGGCTCTTTTCCTATGTCAAAAGTTTAAGTTTTCGAGGGTAATAGCTACGTATGTTGAAAAAATGAAGATATTAGACTATTTTATGATTGCAAATGGTAAAGAATATGATTAAAGGCTCTTTACCTATTTTAAAAGTTTTAGTTTTCGAGGGTAATAGCTACGTATGTTGAAAAAATGTAGATATTACAATGTACTCTTTTCCTATTTCAAAAGTTTTAGTTTTCAAGGGTAATAGCTACGTATGTTGAAAAAATGAAGATATTAGACTATTTTATGATTGCAAATGGTAAAGAATGTGATTAAAGGCTCTTTTCCTATTTCAAAAGTTTTAGTTTTCGAGGGTAATAGCTTTGTCTGTGGAAAAAATGAAGATTTTAGACAATTTTATGATTGCACATGGTAAAGATTGTGATTAAAGGCTCTTTTCCTATTTCAAAAGTTTTAGTTTTCGAGGGTAATAGCTACGTATGTTGAAAAAATGAAGATATTAGACTATTTTATGATTGCAAATGGTAAAGAATGTGATTAAAGGCTCTTTTGCTATTTCAAAAGTTTTAGTTTTCGAGGGTAATAGCTACGTATGTTGAAAAAATGAAGATATTAGACTATTTTATGATTGCAAATGGTAAAGAATGTGATTAAAGGCTCTTTTCCTATGTCAAAAGTTTTAGTTTTCGAGGGTAATAGCTACGTATGTTGAAAAAATGAAGATATTAGACTATTTTATGATTGCAAATCGTAAAGAATGTGATTAAAGGCTCTTTTCCTATGTCAAAAGTTTTAGTTTTCGAGGGTAATAGCTACGTATGTTGAAAAAATGAAGATATTAGACAATTTTATGATTGCACATGGTAAAGAATGTGATTAAATGCTCTTTTCCTATTTCAAAAGTTTTAGTTTTCGAGGGTAATAGCTACGTATGTTGAAAAAATGAAGATATTAGACAATTTTATGATTGCACATGATAAAGAATGTGATTAAAGGCTCTTTTCCTATTTCAAAAGTTTTAGTTTTCGAGGGTGATAGCTACGTATGTTGAAAAAATGAAGATATTAGACTATTTTATGATTGCAAATGGCAAAAAATGTGATTAAAGGCTCTTTTCCTATGTCAAAAGTTTTAGTTTTCGAGGGTAATAGCTTTGTCTGTTGAAAAAATGAAGATATTAAACTATTTTATGATTGCAAATGTTAAAGAATGTGATTAAAGGCTCTTTTCCTATTTCAAAAGTTTTAGTTTTCAAGGGTAATAGCTACGTATGTTGAAAAAATGAAGATATTAGACTATTTTATGATTGCAAATGGTAAAGAATGTTATTAAAGGCTCTTTTCATATTTCAAAAGTTTTAGTTTTCAAGGGTAATAGCTACGTATGTTGAAAAAATGAAGATATTAGACTATTTTATGATTGCAAATGGTAAAGAATGTGATTAAAGGCTCTTTTCCTATGTCAAAAGTTTTAGTTTTCGAGGGTAATAGCTACGTATGTTGAAAAAATGAAGATATTAGACAATTTTAAGATTGCACATGGTAAAGAATGTGATTAAAGGCTCTTTTCCTATTTCAAAAGTTTTAGTTTTCGAGGGTAATAGCTACGTATGTTGAAAAAATGAAGATATTAGACAATTTTATGATTGCACATGATAAAGAATGTGATTAAAGGCTCTTTTCCTATTTCAAAAGTTTTAGTTTTCGAGGGTAATAGCTACGTACGTTGAAAAAATGAAGATATTAGACTATTTTATGATTGCAAATGGTATAGAATGTGATTAAAGGCTCTTTTCCTATGTCAAAAGTTTTAGTTTTCGAGGGTAATAGCTACGTTGTTGAAAAAATGAAGATATTAGACTATTTTATGATTGCAAATGGTAAAGAATGTTATTAAAGGCTCTTTTCCTATGTCAAAAGTTTTAGTTTTCGAGGGTAATAGCTACGTATGTTGAAAAAATGAAGATATTAGACTATTTTATGATTGCAAATGGCAAAAATGTGATTAAAGGCTGTTTTCCTATGTCAAAAGTTTTAGTTTTCGAGGGTAATAGCTACGTATGTTGAAAAAATGAAGATATTAGACAATTTTATGATTGCACATGGTAAAGAATGTGATTAAAGGCTCTTTTCCTATTTAAAAGTTTTAGTTTTCGAGGGTAATAGCTACGTATGTAGAAAAAATGAAGATATTAGACAATTTTATGATTGTACATGGTAAAGAATGTGATTAAAGGCTCTTTTCCTATTTCAAAAGTTTTAGTTTTCGAGGGTAATAGCTACGTATGTTGAAAAAATGAAGATATTAGACTATTTTATGATTGCAAATGGTAAAGAATGTGATTAAAGGCTCTTTTACTATGTCAAAAGTTTTAGTTTTCGAGGGTAATAGCTTTGTCTGTTGAAAAAATGAAGATATTAGACTATTTTATGATTGCAAATGGTAAAGAATGTGATTAAAGGCTCTTTTCCTATTTCAAAAGTTTTAGTTTTCGAGGGTAATAGCTACGTATGTTGAAAAAATGAAGATATTAGATTATTTTATGATTGCAATGGTAAAGAATGTGATTAAAGGCTCTTTTCCTATTTCAAAAGTTTTAGTTTTCCAGGGTAATAGCTTTGTCTGTGGAAAAAATGAATATATTAGACAATTTTATGATTGCACATGGTAAAGAATGTGATTAAAGGCTCTTTTCCTATTTCAAAAGTTTTAGTTTTCGAGGGTAATAGCTACGTATGTTGAAAAAATGAAGATATTAGACTATTTTATGATTGCAAATGGTAAAGAATGTGATTAAAGGCTCTTTTCCTATTTCAAAAGTTTTAGTTTTCGAGGGTAATAGCTACGTATGTTGAAAAAATGAAGATATTAGATTATTTTATGATTGCAAATGGTAAAGAATGTGATTAAAGGCTCTTTTCCTATTTCAAAAGTTTTAGTTTTCGAGGGTAATAGCTTTGTCTGTGGAAAAAATTAATATATTAGACAATTTTATGATTGCACATGGTAAAGAATGTGATTAAAGGCTCTTTTCCTATTTCAAAAGTTTTAGTTTTCGAGGGTAATAGCTACGTATGTTGAAAAAATGAAGATATTAGACTATTTTATTATTGCAAATGGTAAAGAATGTGATTGAAGGCTCTTTTCCTATTTCAAAAGTTTTAGTTTTCGAGGGTAATAGCTACGTATGTAGAAAAAATGAAGATATTAGACAATTTTATGATTGCACATGGTAAAGAATGTGATTAAAGGCTCTTTTTCCTATTTCAAAAGTTTTAGTTTTCGAGGGTAATAGCTACGTATGTTGAAAAAATGAAGATATTAGACTATTTTATGATTGCAAATGGTAAAGAATGTAATTAAAGGCTCTTTTCCTATGTCAAAAGTTTTAGTTTTCGAGGGTAATAGCTTTGTCTGTTGAAAAAATGAAGATATTAGACTATTTTATGATTGCAAATGGTAAAGAATGTGATTAAAGGCTCTTTTCCTATTTCAAAAGTTTTAGTTTTCGAGGGTATTAGCTTTGTCTGTGGAAAAAATGAAGATATTAGACAATTTTATGATTGCACATGGTAAAGAATGTGATTAAAGGCTCTTTTCCTATTTCAAAAGTTTTAGTTTTCGAGGGTAATAGTATAATAGTATAATAATAGTTTTCGAATAGTATGTTGAAAAAATGAAGATATTAGACTATTTTTTGATTGCAAATGGTAAAGAATAGGAAAAGAGCCTTTAATCACATTCTTTACCATGTGCAATCATAAAATTGTCTAATATCTTCATTTTTCCACTGACAAAGCTCTTACCCTCGAAAACTAAAACTTTTGAAATAGGAAAAGAGCCTTTAATCACATTCTTTACCATTTGCATTCATAAAATAGTCTAATATCTTCATTTTTTCAACTACGTAGCTATTACCCTCGAAAACTAAAATTTTTGAAATAGGAAAAGAGCCTTTAATCACATTCTTTACCATTTGCAATCATAAAATAGTCTAATATCTTCATTTTTTCAACATACGTAGCTATTACCCTCGAAAACTAAAACTTTTGACATAGGAAAAGAGCCTTTAATCACATTCTTTACCATTTGCAATCATAAAATAGTCTAATATCTTCATTTTTTTCCACAGACCTAGCTATTACCTTCGAAAACTAAAACTTTTGAAATAGGAAAAGAGCCTTTAATCACATTCTTTACCATGTGCAATCATAAAATTGTCTAATATCTTCATTTTTTCCAAAGACAAAGCTAATACCCTCGAAAACTAAAACTTCTGAAATAGGAAAAGAGCCTTTAATCACATTCTTTACCATTTGCAATCATAAAATAGTCTAATATCTTCATTTTTTCAACATACGTAGCTATTACCCTTGAAAACTAAAACTTTTGAAATAGGAAAAGAGCCTTTAATCACATTCTTTACCATTAGCAATCATAAAATAGTCTAATATCTTCATTTTTTCAACATACGTAGCTATTACCCTCGAAAACTAAAACTTTTGACATAGGAAAAGAGCCTTTAATCACATTCTCTACCATTTGCAATCATAAAATAGTCTAATATCTTCATTTTTTCAACATAGGTAGCTATTACCCTCGAAAACTAAAACTTTTGACATAGGAAAAGAGCCTTTAATCACATTCTTTACCATTTGCAATCATAATATAGTCTAATATCTTCATTTTTTCAACATACGTAGCTATTACCTTCGAAAACTAAAACTTTTGACATAGGAAAATAGCCTTTATTCACATTCTTTACCATTTGCAATCATAAAATAGTCTAATATCTTCATTTTTTCAACATACGTAGCTATTACCCTCGAAAACTAAAACTTTTAAAATAGGTAAAGAGCCTTTAATCACATTCTTTACCATTTGCAATCATAAAATAGTCTAATATCTTCATTTTTTCAACATACGTAGCTATTACCCTCGAAAACTTAAACTTTTGACATAGGAAAAGAGCCTTTAATCACATACTTTACCACGTGCAATCATAAAATTATCTAATATCTTCATATTTTCAAGATACGTAGCTATTACCCTCAAAAACTAAAACTTTTGAAATAGGAAAAGAGCCTTTAATCACATTCTTTACCATTTGCAATCATAAAATAGTCTAATATCTTCATTTTTCAACATACGTAGCTATTACCCTCGAAAACTAAAACTTTTGAAATAGGAAAAGAGCCTTTAATCACATTCTTTACCATGTGCAATCATAAAATAGTCTAATATCTTCATTTTTTCAACATACGTAGCTATTACCCTCGAAAACTAAAACTTTTGAAATAGGCACGCGACTTGCCGTAAAAAAACAACAATGGAAAACGTAATAGAGGCCACAATCTTAACAGGACCTTTTGAGGTCGAGGCTGTTCTTATTCCTCGCATTCCCATGATTCCAACGTATGTGCCTTTTCAATTTAAAAGATTGCAATTCCCAATTTGATTCGTATTTGCAATCACCATCAACAAAGCTCAAGGTCAGTCATTACAAAAATGTGGTATAGATCTTAATATTGATTGCTTTTCCCATGGACAATTGTACGTTGTATGTTCGAGGGTCGGTAAACCTGACAATCTATTTATGTGCAGCGACAATTGGACAGCGAAGAATGTTGTATACTCGCAAGTTTTACGCAATTAATTTGTATTGTATCTATCTATCTATATAAAAACGAGTTGTGTGTATGCATGTTTGTTTGTTTGTAAAAAGAGCGTTTGCATATGACGTCATTATAAGTGCATAAGGGTTTGTATATGCACAGACAATGGGAAAGCCAAGAATCTATCTATATATATAAAAATAAGTTGTCTGTGTGTCGAGTGACGTTATGTTTGTGTGTCGACTGACGTCATGTTTGTAGATTAACGAAATTACACACCGGGACATCGGGACACAAATGACGACCGGGACACCGGGACATCTTATATATATAAAAATACGTTGTCTCTGTGTCTGTGTTTCGAGTGACGTCATGTTTGTGTGTCGACTGACGTCATGTTTGTTGATTGACGAAATTAAACACTGGGACATCGGGACACAAATGACGACCGGGACATAGGGAATATAAATGACGACCGGGACACTAAAAGACAAAGCGACCGGGACACAAGGAATGTTCGATTAGCAATCACCATCAACAAAGCACCGGGACACAAATGACGACCGGGACACAGGGAATATAAATGGGGACCAGGACACTCAAAGAGAAATTACAGACCAGGTAACCGGAACACAAATGACGACCGGGACAAAAATGACGACCGGGACACAGGGAATATAAATGACGACCAAGATTATAAATGACGACAATTTTATGATTGCACATGGTAAGGAATGTGATTAAAGGCTCTTTTCCTATTTCAAAAGTTTTAGTTTTCGAGGGTAATAGCTACGTATGTTGAAAAAATGAAGATATTAGACTATTTTATGATTGCAAATGGTAAAGAATGTGATTAAAGGCTCTTTTCCTATGTCAAAAGTTTTAGTTTTCGAGGGTAATAGCTACGTATGTTGAAAAAATGAAGATATTAGACAATTTTATGATTGCACATGGTAAAGAATATGATTAAAGGCTCTTTTCCTATTTCAAAAAATAAAGATATTAGACAATTTTATGATTGCACATGGTAAAGAATGTGATTAAAGGCTCTTTTCCTATGTCAAAAGTTTTAGTTTTCGAGGGTAATAGCTTTGTCTGTTGAAAAAATGAAGATATTAGACTATTTTATGATTGCAAATGGTAAAGAATGTGATTAAAGGCTCTTTTCCTATGTCAAAAGTTTTAGTTTTCGAGGGTAATAGCTACGTATGTTGAAAAAATGAAGATATTAGACTATTTTATGATTGCAAATGGTAAAGAATGCGATTAAAGGCTCTTTTCCTATTTCAAAAGATTTAGTTTTCAAGGGTAATAGCTACGTATGTTGAAAAAATGAAGATATTAGACTATTTTATGATTGCAAATGGTAAAGAATGTGATTAAAGGCTCTTTTCCTATTTCAAAAGTTTTAGTTTTCGAGGGTAATAGCTTTGTCTGTGGAAAAAATGAAGATTTTAGACAATTTTATGATTGCACATGGTAAAGAATGTGATTAAAGGCTCTTTTGCTATTTCAAAAGTTTTAGTTTTCGAGGGTAATAGCTACGTATGTTGAAAAAATGAAGATATTAGACTATTTTATGATTGCAAATGGTAAAGAATGTGATTAAAGGCTCTTTTCCTATGTCAAAAGTTTTAGTTTTCGAGGGTAATAGCTACGTATGTTGAAAACATGAAGATATTAGACTATTTTATGATTGCAAATCGTAAACAATGTGATTAAAGGCTCTTTTCCTATGTCAAAAGTTTTAGTTTTCGAGGGTAATAGCTACGTATGTTGAAAAAATGAAGATATTAGACAATTTTATGATTGCAAATGGTAAAGAATGTGATTAAAGGCTCTTTTGCTATTTCAAAGGTTTTAGTTTTCGAGGGTAATAGCTACGTATGTTGAAAAAATGAAGATATTAGACTATTTTATGATTGCACATGGTAAAGAATGTGATTAAATGCTCTTTTCCTATTTCAAAAGTTTTAGTTTTCGAGGGTAATAGCTACGTATGTTGAAAAAATGAAGATATTAGACTATTTTATGATTGCAAATGGTAAAGAATGTGATTAAAGGCTCTTTTGCTATTTCAAATGTTTTAGTTTTCGAGGGTAATAGCTACGTATGTTGAAAAAATGAAGATATTAGACTATTTTATGATTGCAAATGGTAAAGAATGTGATTAAAGGCTCTTTTCCTATGTCAAAAGTTTTAGTTTTCGAGGGTAATAGCTACTTATGTTGAAAAAATGAAGATATTAGACTATTTTATGATTGCAAATCGTAAAGAATGTGATTAAAGGCTCTTTTCCTATGTCAAAAGTTTTAGTTTTCGAGGGTAATAGCTACGTATAATGAAAATGAAACTTTCATTTCACAAAATGAAACTTTGTCAAAAGTTTTAGTTTTCGAGGGTAATAGCTTTGTCTGTTGAAAAAATGAAGATATTAAACTATTTTATGATTGCAAATGTTAAAGAATGTGATTAAAGGCTCTTTTCCTATTTCAAAAGTTTTAGTTTTCAAGGGTAATAGCTACGTATGTTGAAAAAATGAAGATATTAGACTATTTTATGATTGCAAATGGTAAAGAATGTGATTAAAGGCTCTTTTCCTATGTCAAAAGTTTTAGTTTTCGAGGGTAATAGCTTTGTCTGTTGAAAAAATGAAGATATTAGACTATTTTATGATTGCAAATGGTAAAGAATGTGATTAAAGGCTCTTTTCCTATTTCAAAAGTTTTAGTTTTCGAGGGTAATAGCTACGTATGTTGAAAAAATGAAAATATTAGATTATTTTATGATTGCAAATGGTAAAGAATGTGATTAAAGGCTCTTTTCCTATTTCAAAAGTTTTAGTTTTCGAGGGTAATAGCTTTGTCTGTGGAAAAAATGAATATATTAGACAATTTTATGATTGCACATGGTAAAGAATGTGATTAAAGGCTCTTTTCCTATTTCAAAAGTTTTAGTTTTCGAGGGTAATAGCTACGTATGTTGAAAAAATGAAGATATTAGACTATTTTATGATTGCAAATGGTAAAGAATGTGATTAAAGGCTCTTTTCCAATTTCAAAAGTTTTAGTTTTCGAGGGTAATAGCTTTGTCTGTGGAAAAAATTAATATATTAGACAATTTTATGATTGCACATGGTAAAGAATGTGATTAAAGGCTCTTTTCCCATTTCAAAAGTTTTAGTTTTCGAGGGTAATAGCTACGTATGTTGAAAAAATGAAGATATTAGACTATTTTATTATTGCAAATGGTAAAGAATGTGATTAAAGGCTCTTTTCCTATTTCAAAAGTTTTAGTTTTCGAGGGTAATAGCTACGTATGTAGAAAAAATGAAGATATTAGACAATTTTATGATTGCACATGGTAAAGAATGTGATTAAAGGCTCTTTTTCCTATTTCAAAAGTTTTAGTTTTCGAGGGTAATAGCTACGTATGTTGAAAAAATGAAGATATTAGACTATTTTATGATTGCAAATGGTAAAGAATGTAATTAAAGGCTCTTTTCCTATGTCAAAAGTTTTAGTTTTCGAGGGTAATAGCTTTGTCTGTTGAAAAAATGAAGATATTAGACTATTTTATGATTGCAAATGGTAAAGAATGTGATTAAAGGCTCTTTTCCTATTTCAAAAGTTTTAGTTTTCGAGGGTAATAGCTACGTATGTTGAAAAAATGAAGATATTAGATATTTTATGATTGCAAATGGTAAAGAATGTGATTAAAGGCTCTTTTCCTATGTCAAAAGTCTTAGTTTTCGAGGGTAATAGCTTTGTCTGTTGAAAAAATGAAGATATTAAACTATTTTATGATTGCAAATGTTAAAGAATGTGATTAAAGGCTCTTTTCCTATTTCAAAAGTTTTAGTTTTCAAGGGTAATAGCTACGTATGTTGAAAAAATGAAACTTTGTCAAAAGTTTTAGTTTTCGAGGGTAATAGCTTTGTCTGTTGAAAAAATGAAGATATTAAACTATTTTATGATTGCAAATGTTAAAGAATGTGATTAAAGGCTCTTTTCCTATTTCAAAAGTTTTAGTTTTCAAGGGTAATAGCTACGTATGTTGAAAAAATGAAGATATTAGACTATTTTATGATTGCAAATGGTAAAGAATGTGATTAAAGGCTCTTTTCCTATGTCAAAAGTTTTAGTTTTCGAGGGTAATAGCTTTGTCTGTTGAAAAAATGAAGATATTAGACTATTTTATGATTGCAAATGGTAAAGAATGTGATTAAAGGCTCTTTTCCTATTTCAAAAGTTTTAGTTTTCGAGGGTAATAGCTACGTATGTTGAAAAAATGAAGATATTAGATTATTTTATGATTGCAAATGGTAAAGAATGTGATTAAAGGCTCTTTTCCTATTTCAAAAGTTTTAGTTTTCGAGGGTAATAGCTACGTATGTTGAAAAAATGAAGATATTAGACAATTTTATGATTGCACATGGTAAAGAATGTGATTAAAGGCTCTTTTCCTATTTCAAAAGTTTTAGTTTTCGAGGGTAATAGCTACGTATGTTGAAAAAATGAAGATATTAGACTATTTTATGATTGCAAATGGTAAAGAATGTGATTAAAGGCTCTTTTCCTATTTCAAAAGTTTTAGTTTTCGAGGGTAATAGCTACGTATGTTGAAAAAATGAAGATATTAGACTATTTTATGATTGCAAATGGTAAAGAATGTGATTAAAGGCTCTTTTCCTATTTCAAAAGTTTTAGTTTTCGAGGGTAATAGCTACGTATGTTGAAAAAATGAAGATATTAGACATTTTATGATTGCAAATGGTAAAGAATGTGATTAAAGGCTCTTTTCCTATTTCAAAAGTTTTAGTTTTCGAGGGTAATAGCTATGTTGAAAAAATGAAGATATTAGACTATTTTATGATTGCAAATGGTAAAGAATGTGATTAAAGGCTCTTTTCCTATTTCAAAAGTTTTAGTTTTCGAGGGTAATAGCTACGTATGTTGAAAAAATGAAGATATTAGACTATTTTATGATTGCAAATGGTAAAGAATGTGATTAAAGGCTCTTTTCCTATTTCAAAAGTTTTAGTTTTCGAGGGTAATAGCTACGTATGTTGAAAAAATGAAGATATTAGACTATTTTATGATTGCAAATGGTAAAGAATGTGATTAAAGGCTCTTTTCCTATTTCAAAAGTTTTAGTTTTCGAGGGTAATAGCTACGTATGTTGAAAAAATGAAGATATTAGACTATTTTATGATTGCAAATGGTAAAGAATGTGATTAAAGGCTCTTTTCCTATTTCAAAAGTTTTAGTTTTCGAGGGTAATAGCTACGTATGTTGAAAAAATGAAGATATTAGACTATTTTATGATTGCAAATGGTAAAGAATGTGATTAAAGGCTCTTTTCCTATTTCAAAAGTTTTAGTTTTCGAGGGTAATAGCTACGTATGTTGAAAAAATGAAGATATTAGATATTTTATGATTGCAAATGGTAAAGAATGTGATTAAAGGCTCTTTTCCTATGTCAAAAGTTTTAGTTTTCGAGGGTAATAGCTTTGTCTGTTGAAAAAATGAAGATATTAAACTATTTTATGATTGCAAATGTTAAAGAATGTGATTAAAGGCTCTTTTCCTATTTCAAAAGTTTTAGTTTTCGAAGGGTAATAGCTACGTATGTTGAAAAAATGAAACTTTGTCAAAAGTTTTAGTTTTCGAGGGTAATAGCTTTGTCTGTGGAAAAAATGAAGATATTAACTATTTTATGATTGCAAATGGTAAAGAATGTGATTAAAGGCTCTTTTCCTATTTCAAAAGTTTTAGTTTTCGAGGGTAATAGCTACGTATGTTGAAAAAAATGAAGATATTAGACTATTTTATGATTGCAAATGGTAAAGAATGTGATTAAAGGCTCTTTTCCTATTTCAAAAGTTTTAGTTTTCGAGGGTAATAGCTTTGTCTGTTGAAAAAATGAAGATATTAGACTATTTTATGATTGCAAATGGTAAAGAATGTGATTAAAGGCTCTTTTCCTATTTCAAAAGTTTTAGTTTTCGAGGGTAATAGCTACGTATGTTGAAAAAATGAAGATATTAGACTATTTTATGATTGCAAATGGTAAAGAATGTGATTAAAGGCTCTTTTCCTATTTCAAAAGTTTTAGTTTTCGAGGGTAATAGCTACGTTGTTGAAAAAATGAAGATATTAGACTATTTTATGATTGCAAATGGTAAAGAATGTGATTAAAGGCTCTTTTCCAATTTCAAAAATTTTAGTTTTCGAGGGTAATAGCTACGTATGTTGAAAAAATGAAGATATTAGACTATTTTATGATTGCAAATGGTAAAGAATGTGATTAAAGGCTCTTTTCCTATTTCAAAAGTTTTAGTTTTCGAGGGTAATAGCTACGTATGTTGAAAAAATGAAGATATTAGACTATTTTATGATTGCAAATGGTAAAGAATGTGATTAAAGGCTCTTTTCCTATTTCAAAAGTTTTAGTTTTCGAGGGTAATAGCTTTGTCTGTGAAAAAATTAAGATATTAGACAATTTTATGATTGCACATGGTAAAGAATGTGATTAAAGGCTCTTTTCCTATTTCAAAAGTTTTAGTTTTCGAGGGTAATAGCTACGTATGTTGAAAAAATGAAGATATTAGACTATTTTATGATTGCAAATGGTAAAGAATGTGATTAAAGGCTCTTTTCCTATTTCAAAAGTTTTAGTTTTCGAGGGTAATAGCTACGTATGTTGAAAAAATGAAGATATTAGACAATTTTATGATTGCACATGGTAAAGAATGTGTTTAAAGGCTCTTTTCCTATTTCAAAAGTTTTAGTTTTCGAGGGTAATAGCTACGTATGTTGAAAAAATGAAGATATTAGACTATTTTATGATTGCAAATGGTAAAGAATGTATTAAAGGCTTTTTTCCTATGTCAAAAGTTTTAGTTTTCGAGGGTAATAGCTTTGTCTGTTGAAAAAATGAAGATATTAGACTATTTTATGATTGCAAATGGTAAAGAATGTGATTAAAGGCTCTTTTCCTATTTCAAAAGTTTTAGTTTTCGAGGGTAATAGCTACGTATGTTGAAAAAATGAAGATATTAGACTATTTTATGATTGCAAATGGTAAAGAATGTGATTAAAGGCTCTTTTCCTATTGTCAAAAGTTTTAGTTTTCGAGGGTAATAGCTTATGTTGAAAAAATGAAGATATTAGACAATTTTATGATTGCAAATGGTAAAGAATGTGATTAAAGGCTCTTTTCCTATTCAAAAGTTTTAGTTTTCGAGGGTAATAGCTACGTATGTTGAAAAAATGAAGATATTAGACTATTTTATGATTGCAAATGGTAAAGAATGTGATTAAAGGCTCTTTTCCTATGTCAAAAGTTTTAGTTTTCGAGGGTAATAGCTACGTATGTTGAAAAATGAAGATATTAGACTATTTTATGATTGCAAATGGTAAAGAATGTGATTAAAGGCTCTTTTCCTATTTCAAAAGTTTTAGTTTTCGAGGGTAATAGCTACGTATGTTGAAAAAATGAAGATATTAGACTATTTTATGATTGCAAATGGTAAAGAATGTGATTAAAGGCTCTTTTCCTATTTCAAAAGTTTTAGTTTTCGAGGGTAATAGCTACGTATGTTGAAAAAATGAAGATATTAGATTATTTTATGATTGCAAATGGTAAAGAATGTGATTAAAGGCTCTTTTCCTATTTCAAAAGTTTTAGTTTTCGAGGGTAATAGCTACGTATGTTGAAAAAATGAAGATATTAGACTATTTTATGATTGCAAATGGTAAAGAATGTGATTAAAGGCTCTTTTCCTATTTCAAAAGTTTTAGTTTTCGAGGGTAATAGCTACGTATGTTGAAAAAATGAAGATATTAGATATTTTATGATTGCAAATGGTAAAGAATGTGATTAAAGGCTCTTTTCCTATTTCAAAAGTTTTAGTTTTCGAGGGTAATAGCTTTGTATGTTGAAAAAATGAAGATATTAGACAATTTTATGATTGCACATGGTAAAGAATGTGATTAAAGGCTCTTTTCCTATTTCAAAAGTTTTAGTTTTCGAGGGTAATAGCTACGTATGTTGAAAAAATGAAGATATTAGACTATTTTATGATTGCAAATGGTAAAGAATGTGATTAAAGGCTCTTTTCCTATTTCAAAAGTTTTAGTTTTCGAGGGTAATAGCTACGTATGTTGAAAAAATGAAGATATTAGACAATTTTATGATTGCAATGGTAAAGAATGTGATTAAAGGCTCTTTTTCCTATTTCAAAAGTTTTAGTTTTCGAGGGTAATAGCTACGTATGTTGAAAAAATGAAGATATTAGACTATTTTATGATTGCAAATGGTAAAGAATGTGATTAAAGGCTCTTTTCCTATGTCAAAAGTTTTAGTTTTCGAGGGTAATAGCTTTGTCTGTTGAAAAAATCAAGATATTAGACTATTTTATGATTGCAAATGGTAAAGAATGTGATTAAAGGCTCTTTTCCTATGTCAAAAGTTTTAGTTTTCGAGGGTAATAGCTACGTATGTTGAAAAAATGAAGATATTAGATATTTTATGATTGTAAATGGTAAAGAATGTGATTAAAGGCTCTTTTCCTATGTCAAAAGTTTTAGTTTTCGAGGGTAATAGCTTTGTCTGTTGAAAAAATGAAGATATTAAACTATTTTATGATTGCAAATGTTAAAGAATGTGATTAAAGGCTCTTTTCCTATTTCAAAAGTTTTAGTTTTGAAGGGTAATAGCTACGTATGTTGAAAAAATGAAACTTTGTCAAAAGTTTTAGTTTTCGAGGGTAATAGCTTTGTCTGTTGAAAAAATGAAGATATTAAACTATTTTATGATTGCAAATGTTAAAGAATGTGATTAAAGGCTCTTTTCCTATTTCAAAAGTTTTAGTTTTCGAGGGTAATAGCTACGTATGTTGAAAAAATGAAGATATTAGACTATTTTATGATTGCAAATGGTAAAGAATGTGATTAAAGGCTCTTTTCCTATTCAAAAGTTTTAGTTTTCGAGGGTAATAGCTTTGTCTGTTGAAAAAATGAAGATATTAGACTATTTTATGATTGCAAATGGTAAAGAATGTGATTAAAGGCTCTTTTCCTATTTCAAAAGTTTTAGTTTTCGAGGGTAATAGCTACGTATGTTGAAAAAATGAAGATATTAGATTATTTTATGATTGCAAATGGTAAAGAATGTGATTAAAGGCTCTTTTGTGATTAATAGGAAAAGAGCCTTTAATCACATTCTTTACCATTTGCAATCATAAAATAATCTAATATCTTCATTTTTTCAACATACGTAGCTATTACCCTCGAAAACTAAAACTTTTGAAATAGGAAAAGAGCCTTTAATCACATTCTTTACCATTTGCAATCATAAAATAGTCTAATATCTTCATTTTTTCAACATACGTAGCTATTACCCTCGAAAACTAAAACTTTTGAAATAGGAAAAGAGCCTTTAATCACATTCTTTACCATTTGCAATCATAAAATAGTCTAATATCTTCATTTTTTCAACATACGTAGCTATTACCCTTGAAAACTAAAACTTTTGAAATAGGAAAAGAGCCTTTAATCACATTCTTTAACATTTGCAATCATAAAATAGTTTAATATCTTCATTTTTTCAACAGACAAAGCTATTACCCTCGAAAACTAAAACTTTTGACAAAGTTTCATTTTTTCAACATACGTAGCTATTACCCTTCAAAACTAAAACTTTTGAAATAGGAAAAGAGCCTTTAATCACATTCTTTAACATTTGCAATCATAAAATAGTTTAATATCTTCATTTTTTCAACAGACAAAGCTATTACCCTCGAAAACTAAAACTTTTGACATAGGAAAAGAGCCTTTAATCACATTCTTTACCATTTACAATCATAAAATATCTAATATCTTCATTTTTTCAACATACGTAGCTATTACCCTCGAAAACTAAAACTTTTGAAATAGGAAAAGAGCCTTTAATCACATTCTTTACCATTTGCAATCATAAAATAGTCTAATATCTTCATTTTTTCAACAGACAAAGCTATTACCCTCGAAAACTAAAACTTTTGACATAGGAAAAGAGCCTTTAATTACATTCTTTACCATTTGCAATCATAAAATAGTCTAATATCTTCATTTTTTCAACATACGTAGCTATTACCCTCGAAAACTAAAACTTTTGAAATAGGAAAAGAGCCTTTAATCACATTCTTTACCATGTGCAATCATAAAATTGTCTAATATCTTCATTTTTTCTACATACGTAGCTATTACCCTCGAATCACATTCTTTACCATTTTCAATCATAAAATTGTCTAACATCTTCATTTTTTCAACATACGTAGCTCTTACCCTCGAAAACTAAAACTTTTGAAATAGGAAAAGAGCCTTTAATCACATTCTTTACCATTCGCAATCATAAAATAGTCTAATATCTTCATTTTTAAACATACGTAGCTATTACCCTCGAAAACTAAAACTTTTGAAATAGGAAAAGAGCCTTTAATCACATTCTTTACCATTTGCAATCATAAAATAGTCTAATATCTTCATTTTTTCAACATACGTAGCTATTACCCTCGAAAACTAAAACTTTTGAAATAGGAAAAGAGCCTTTAATCACATTCTTTACCATTTGCAATCATAAAATAGTCTAATATTTCATTTTTTCCACAGACAAAGCTATTACCCTCGAAAACTAAAACTTTTGAAATAGGAAAAGAGCCTTTAATCACATTCTTTACCATTTTCAATCATAAAATAGTCTAATATCTTCATTTTTTCAACATACGTAGCTATTACCCTCGAAAACTAAAACTTTTGAAATAGGAAAAGAGCCTTTAATCACATTCTTTACCATTTGCAATCATAAAATAGTCTAATATCTTCATTTTTTCAACATACGTAGCTATTACCCTCGAAAACTAAAACTTTTGAAATAGGAAAAGAGCCTTTATCACATTCTTTACCATTTGCAATCATAAAATAGTCTAATATCTTCATTTTTTCAACATACGTAGCTATTACCCTCGAAAACTAAAACTTTTGAAATAGGAAAAGAGCCTTTAATCACATTCTTTACCATTTGCAATCATAAAATAGTCTAATATCTTCATTTTTCAACATACAGCTATTACCCTCGAAAACTAAAACTTTCGAAATAGGAAAAGAGCCTTTAATCACATTCTTTACCATTTGCAATCATAAAATAGTCTAATATCTTCATTTTTTCAACATACGTAGCTATTACCCTCGAAAACTAAAACTTTTGATATAGGAAAAGAGCCTTTAATCACATTCTTTACCATTTGCAATCATAAAATTGTCTAATATCTTCATTTTTTCAACATACGTAGCTCTTACCCTCGAAAACTAAAACTTTTGAAATAGGAAAAGAGCCTTTAATCACATTCTTTACCATTTGCAATCATAAAATAGTCTAATATCTTCATTTTTTCAACATACGTAGCTATTACCCTCGAAAACTAAAACTTTTGATATAGGAAAAGAGCCTTTAATCACATTCTTTACCATTTGCAATCATAAAATTGTCTAATATCTTCATTTTTTCAACATACGTAGCTCTTACCCTCGAAAACTAAAACTTTTGAAATAGGAAAAGAGCCTTTAATCAGATTCTTTACCATGTGCAATCATAAAATAGTCTAATATCTTCATTTTTTCAACATACGTAGCTATTACCCTCGAAAACTAAAACTTTTGAAATAGGAAAAGAGCCTTTAATCACATTCTTTACCATGTGCAATCATAAAATTGTCTAATATCTTCATTTTTTCAACATACGTAGCTATTACCCTCGAAAACTAAAACTTTTGACATAGGAAAAGAGCCTTTAATCACATTCTTTACCATATGCAATCATAAAATTGTCTAATATCTTCATTTTTTCAACATACGTAGCTATTACCCTCGAAAACTAAAACTTTTGAAATAGGAAAAGAGCCTTTAATCACATTCTTTACCATTTGCAATCATAAAATAGTCTAATCTTAATTTTTTCAACATACGTAGCTATTACCCTCGAAAACTAAAACTTTTGACATAGGAAAAGAGCCTTTAATCACATTCTTTACCATTTGCAATCATAAAATAGTCTAATATCTTCATTTTTTCAACATACGTAGCTATTACCCTCGAAAACTAAAACTTTTGAAATAGGAAAAGAGCCTTTAATCACATTCTTTACCATTTGCAATCATAAAATAGTCTAATATCTTCATTTTTTCAACATACGTAGCTATTACCCTCGAAAACTAAAACTTTTGACATAGGAAAAGAGCCTTTAATCACATTCTTTACCATTTGCAATCATAAAATAGTCTAATATCTTCATTTTTTCATTATACGTAGCTATTACCCTCGAAAACTAAAACTTTTGAAATAGGAAAAGAGCCTTTAATCACATTCTTTACCATTTGCAATCATAAAATAGTCTAATATCTTCATTTTTTCAACATACGTAGCTATTACCCTCGAAAACTAAAACTTTTGAAATAGGAAAAGAGCCTTTAATCACATTCTTTACCATTTGCAATCATAAAATAGTCTAATATCTTCATTTTTTCAACATATGTAGCTATTACCCTCGAAAACTAAAACTTTTGAAATAGGAAAAGAGCCTTTAATCACATTCTTTACCATTTGCAATCATAAAATAGTCTAATATCTTCATTTTTTTAACATACTTAGCTATTACCCTCGAAAACTAAAACTTTTGAAATAGGAAAAGAGCCTTTAATCACATTCTTTACCATTTGCAATCATAAAATAGTCTAATATCTTCATTTTTTCCAACAGACAAAGCTATTACCCTCGAAAACTAAAACTTTTGAAATAGGAAAAGAGCCTTTAATCACATTCTTTACCATTTGCAATCATAAAATAGTTTAATATCTTCATTTTTTCAACAGACAAAGCTATTACCCTCGAAAACTAAAACTTTTGAAATAGGAAAAGAGCCTTTAATCACATTCTTTACCATTTGCAATCATAAAATTGTCTAATATCTTCATTTTTTCAACATACGTAGCTCTTACCTCAAAACTAAAACTTTTGAAATAGGAAAAGAGCCTTTAATCACATTCTTTACCATTTGCAATCATAAAATAGTTTAATATCTTCATTTTTTCAACATACGTAGCTATTACCCTCGAAAACTAAAACTTTTGACATAGGAAAAGAGCCTTTAATCACATTCTTTACCATTGCAATCATAAAATTGTCTAATATCTTCATTTTTTCAACATACGTAGCTATTACCCTCGAAAACTAAAACTTTTGAAATAGGAAAAGAGCCTTTAATCACATTCTTTACCATTTGCAATCATAAAATAGTCTAATATCTTCATTTTTTCAACATACGTAGCTATTACCCTCGAAAACTAAACTTTTGACATAGGAAAAGAGCCTTTAATCACATTCTTTACCATTTGCAATCATAAAATAGTCTAATATCTTCATTTTTTCAACATACGTAGCTATTACCCTCGAAAACTAAAACTTTTGACATAGGAAAAGAGCCTTTAATCACATTCTTTACCATTTGCAATCATAAAATAGTCTAATATCTTCATTTTTTCAACATACATAGCTATTACCCTCGAAAACTAAAATTTATGACATAGGAAAAGAGCCTTTAATCACATTCTTTACCATTTTCAATCATAAAATAGTCTAATATCTTCATTTTTTCAACATACGTAGCTATTACCCTCGAAAACTAAAACTTTTGACATAGGAAAAGAGCCTTTAATCACATTCTTAACCATTTGCAATCATAAAATAGTTTAATATCTTCATTTTTTCAACATACGTAGCTATTACCCTCGAAAACTAAAACTTTTGACATAGGAAAAGAGCCTTTAATCACATTCTTTACCATTTGAAATCATAAAATAGTCTAATATCTTCATTTTTTTAACATACGTAGCTATTACCCTCGAAAACTAAAACTTTTGAAATAGGAAAAGAGCCTTTAATCACATTCTTTACCATGTGCAATCATTAAATTGTCTAATATCTTCATTTTTTCAACATACGTAGCTATTACCCTTGAAAACTAAAGCTTTTGAAATAGGAAAAGAGCCTTTAATCACATTCTTTACCATGTGCAATCATAAAATAGTCTAATATCTTCATTTTTTCAACATAAGTAGCTATTACACTCGAAAACTAAAACTTTTGACATAGGAAAAGAGCCTTTAATCACATTCTTTACCATTTGCAATCATAAAATAGTCTAATATCTTCATTTTTTCAACATACGTA
Organism: Artemia franciscana; assembly: GCF_032884065.1. Taxonomy (NCBI): domain Eukaryota; kingdom Metazoa; phylum Arthropoda; class Branchiopoda; order Anostraca; family Artemiidae; genus Artemia; species Artemia franciscana. The sequence goes on from NW_027063586.1 coordinate 25,990, forward strand.
GCTATTACCCTCGAAAACTAAAACTTTTGACATAGGAAAAGAGCCTTTAATCATATTCTTTACCATTTGCAATCATAAAATAGTCTAATATCTTCATTTTTTCAACAATACGTAGCTATTACCCTCGAAAACTATAACTTTTGACATAGGAAAAGAGCCTTTAATCACATTCTTTACCATTTGCAATCATAAAATAGTCTAATATCTTCATTTTTTCAACATACGTAGCTATTACCCTCGAAAACTAAAACTTTTGAAATAAGAAAAGAGCCTTTAATCACATTCTTTACCATGTGCAATCATAAAATTGTCTAATATCTTCATTTTTTCCACAGACAAAGCTATTACCCTCGAAAACTAAAACTTTTTAAATAGGAAAAGAGCCTAAAATCACATTCTTTACCATGTGCAATCATAAAATAGTCTAATATCTTCATTTTTTCAACACACGTAGCAATTACCCTCGAAAACTAAAACTTTTGAAATAGGAAAAGAGCCTTTAATCACATTCTTTACCATTTGCAATCATAAAATAGTCTAATATCTTCATTTTTTCAACATACGTAGCTATTACCCTCGAAAACTAAAACTTTTTACATAGGAAAAGAGCCTTTATTCACATTCTTTACCATTTGCAATCATAAAATAGTCTAATATCTTCATTTTTTCATTATACGTAGCTATTACCCTCGAAAACTAAAACTTTTGACATAGGAAAAGAGCCTTTAATCACATTCTTTACCATTTGCAATCATAAAATAGTCTAATATCTTCATTTTTTCAACATACGTAGCTATTACCCTCGAAAACTAAAACTTTTGAAATAGGAAAAGAGCCTATAATCACATTCTTTACCAATTGCAATCATAAAATAGTCTAATATCTTCATTTTTTTAACATACTTAGCTATTACCCTCGAAAACTAAAACTTTTGAAATAGGAAAAGAGCCTTTAATCACATTCTTTACCATTTGCAATCATAAAATTGTTTAATATCTTCATTTTTTCAACATACGTAGCTCTTACCCTCGAAAATTAAAACTTTTGAAATAGGAAAAGAGCCTTTAATCACATTCTTTACCATGTGCAATCATAAAATAGTCCTATATCTTCATTTTTTCAATATACGTAGCTATTACCCTCGAAAACTAAAACTTTTGAAATATGAAAAGAGCCTTTAATCACATTCTTTACCATGTGCAATCATAAAATTGTCTAATATCTTCATTTTTTCAACATACGTAGCTCTTACCCTCGAAAACTAAAACTTTTGACATAGGAAAAGAGCCTTTAATCACATTCTTTACCATGTGCAATCATAAAATAGTCCTATATCTTCATTTTTTCAATATACGTAGCTATTACCCTCGAAAACTAAAACTTTTGAAATATGAAAAGAGCCTTTAATCACATTCTTTACCATGTGCAATCATAAAATTGTCTAATATCTTCATTTTTTCAACATACGTAGCTCTTACCCTCGAAAACTAAAACTTTTGACATAGGAAAAGAGCCTTTAATCACATTCTTTACAATATGCAATCATAAAATTGTCTAATATCTTCAATTTTTCAACATACGTAGCTCTTACCCTCGAAAACTAAAACTTTTGAAATAGGAAAAGAGCCTTTAATCACATTCTTTACCATTTGCAATCATAAATTAGTCTAATATCTTCATTTTTTCAACATACGTAGCTATTACCCTCGAAAACTAAAACTTTTGATATAGGAAAAGAGCCTTTAATCACATTCTTTACCATTTGCAATCATAAAATTGTCTAATATCTTCATTTTTTCAACATACGTAGCTCTTACCCTCGAAAACTAAAACTTTTGAAATAGGAAAAGAGCCTTTAATCAGATTCTTTACCATGTGCAATCATAAAATAGTCTAATATCATCATTTTTTCAACATACGTAGCTATTACCCTCGAAAACTAAAACTTTTGAAATAGGAAAAGAGCCTTTAATCACATTCTTTACCATGTGCAATCATAAAATTGTCTAATATCTTCATTTTTTCAACATACGTAGCTCTTACCCTCGAAAACTAAAACTTTTGACATAGGAAAAGAGCCTTTAATCACATTCTTTACAATATGCAATCATAAAATTGTCTAATATCTTCATTTTTTCAACATACGTAGCTCTTACCCTCGAAAACTAAAACTTTTGAAATAGGAAAAGAGCCTTTAATCACATTCTTTACCATTTGCAATCATAAAATAGTCTATCTTAATTTTTTCAACATACGTAGCTATTACCCTCGAAAACTAAACTTTTTGACATAGGAAAAGAGCCTTTAATCACATTCTTTACCATTTGCAATCATAAAATAGTCTAATATCTTCATTTTTTCAACATACGTAGCTATTACCCTCGAAAACTAAAACTTCTTAAATAGGAAAAGAGCCTTTAATCACATTCTTTACCATTTGCAATCATAAAATAGTCTAATATCTTAATTTTTTCAACATACGTAGCTATTACCCTCGAAAACTAAAACTTTTTACATAGGAAAAGAGCCTTTATTCACATTCTTTACCATTTGCAATCATAAAATAGTCTAATATCTTCATTTTTTCATTATACGTAGCTATTACCCTCGAAAACTAAAACTTTTGAAATAGGAAAAGAGCCTTTAATCACATTCTTTACCATTTGCAATCATAAAATAGTCTAATATCCACATTTTTTCCACAGACAAAGCTATTACCCTCGAAAACTAAAACTTTTTAAATAGGAAAAGAGCCTTTAATCACATTCTTTACCATTTGCAATCATAAAATAGTCTAATATCTCCATTTTTCAACAGACAAAGCTATTACCCTCGAAAACTAAAACTTTTGAAATAGGAAAAGAGCCTTTAATCACATTCTTTACCATTTGCAATCATAAAATTGTCTAATATCTTCATTTTTTCAACATACGTAGCTCTTACTCTCAAAAACTAAAACTTTTGAAATAGGAAAAGAGCCTTTAATCACATTCTTTACCATATGCAATCATAAAATAGTTTAATATCTTCATTTTTTCAACATACGTAGCTATTACCCTCGAAAACTAAAACTTTTGAAATAGGAAGAGAGCCTTTAATCACATTCTTTACCATGTGCAATCATAAAATTGTCTAATATGTTCATTTTTTCAACATACGTAGCTCTTACCCTCGAAAACTAAAACTTTTGAAATAGGAAAAGAGCCTTTAATCACATTCTTTACCATTTGCAATCATAAAATAGTCTATCTTCATTTTTTCAACATACGTAGCTATTACCCTCGAAAACTAAGACTTTTGACATAGGAAAAGAGCCTTTAATCACATTCTTTACCATTTGCAATCATAAAATAGTCTAATATCTTCATTTTTTCAACATACGTAGCTATTACCCTCGAAAACTAAAACTTTTGACATAGGAAAAGAGCATTTAATAACATTCTTTACCATTTGCAATCATAAAATAGTCTAATATCTTCATTTTTTCAACATACATAGCTATTACCCTCGAAAACTAAAATTTATGACATAGGAAAAGAGCCTTTAATCACATTCTTTACCATTTTCAATCATAAAATAGTCTAATATCTTCATTTTTTCAACATACGTAGCTATTACCCTCGAAAACTAAAACTTTTGACATAGGAAAAGAGCCTTTAATCACATTCTTAACCATTTGCAATCATAAAATAGTTTAATATCTTCATTTTTTCAACATACGTAGCTATTACCCTCGAAAACTAAAACTTTTGACATAGGAAAAGAGCCTTTAATCACATTCTTTACCATTTGAAATCATAAAATAGTCTAATATCTTCATTTTTTCAACATACGTAGCTATTACCCTCGAAAACTAAAACTTTTGAAATAGGAAAAGAGCCTTTAATCACATTCTTTACCATGTGCAATCATTAAATTGTCTAATATCTTCATTTTTTCAACATACGTAGCTATTACCCTTGAAAACTAAAGCTTTTGAAATAGGAAAAGAGCCTTTAATCACATTCTTTACCATGTGCAATCATAAAATAGTCTAATATCTTCATTTTTTCAACATAAGTAGCTATTACACTCGAAAACTAAAACTTTTGACATAGGAAAAGAGCCTTTAATCACATTCTTTACCATTTGCAATCATAAAATAGTCTAATATCTTCATTTTTTCAACATACGTAGCTATTACCCTCGAAAACTAAAACTTTTGACATAGGAAAAGAGCCTTTAATCATATTCTTTACCATTTGCAATCATAAAATAGTCTAATATCTTCATTTTTTCAAAATACGTAGCTATTACCCTCGAAAACTATAACTTTTGACATAGGAAAAGAGCCTTTAATCACATTCTTTACCATTTGCAATCATAAAATAGTCTAATATCTTCATTTTTTCAACATACGTAGCTATTACCCTCGAAAACTAAAACTTTTGAAATAAGAAAAGAGCCTTTAATCACATTCTTTACCATGTGCAATCATAAAATTGTCTAATATCTTCATTTTTTCCACAGACAAAGCTATTACCCTCGAAAACTAAAACTTTTTAAATAGGAAAAGAGCCTAAAATCACATTCTTTACCATGTGCAATCATAAAATAGTCTAATATCTTCATTTTTTCAACACACGTAGCAATTACCCTCGAAAACTAAAACTTTTGAAATAGGAAAAGAGCCTTTAATCACATTCTTTACCATTTGCAATCATAAAATAGTCTAATATCTTCATTTTTTCAACATACGTAGCTATTACCCTCGAAAACTAAAACTTTTTACATAGGAAAAGAGCCTTTATTCACATTCTTTACCATTTGCAATCATAAAATAGTCTAATATCTTCATTTTTTCATTATACGTAGCTATTACCCTCGAAAACTAAAACTTTTGACATAGGAAAAGAGCCTTTAATCACATTCTTTACCATTTGCAATCATAAAATAGTCTAATATCTTCATTTTTTCAACATACGTAGCTATTACCCTCGAAAACTAAAACTTTTGAAATAGGAAAAGAGCCTTTAATCACATTCTTTACCAATTGCAATCATGAAATAGTCTAATATCTTCATTTTTTTAACATACTTAGCTATTACCCTCGAAAACTAAAACTTTTGAAATAGGAAAAGAGCCTTTAATCACATTCTTTACCATTTGCAATCATAAAATTGTCTAATATCTTCATTTTTTCAACATACGTAGCTCTTACCCTCGAAAATTAAAACTTTTGAAATAGGAAAAGAGCCTTTAATCACATTCTTTACCATGTGCAATCATAAAATAGTCCTATATCTTCATTTTTTCAATATACGTAGCTATTACCCTCGAAAACTAAAACTTTTGAAATATGAAAAGAGCCTTTAATCACATTCTTTACCATGTGCAATCATAAAATTGTCTAATATCTTCATTTTTTCAACATACGTAGCTCTTACCCTCGAAAACTAAAACTTTTGACATAGGAAAAGAGCCTTTAATCACATTCTTTACCATGTGCAATCATAAAATAGTCCTATATCTTCATTTTTTCAATATACGTAGCTATTACCCTCGAAAACTAAAACTTTTGAAATATGAAAAGAGCCTTTAATCACATTCTTTACCATGTGCAATCATAAAATTGTCTAATATCTTCATTTTTTTCAACATACGTAGCTCTTACCCTCGAAAACTAAAACTTTTGACATAGGAAAAGAGCCTTTAATCACATTCTTTACAATATGCAATCATAAAATTGTCTAATATCTTCAATTTTTCAACATACGTAGCTCTTACCCTCGAAAACTAAAACTTTTGAAATAGGAAAAGAGCCTTTAATCACATTCTTTACCATTTGCAATCATAAATTAGTCTAATATCTTCATTTTTTCAACATACGTAGCTATTACCCTCGAAAACTAAAACTTTTGATATAGGAAAAGAGCCTTTAATCACATTCTTTACCATTTGCAATCATAAAATTGTCTAATATCTTCATTTTTTCAACATACGTAGCTCTTACCCTCGAAAACTAAAACTTTTGAAATAGGAAAAGAGCCTTTAATCAGATTCTTTACCATGTGCAATCATAAAATAGTCTAATATCATCATTTTTTCAACATACGTAGCTATTACCCTCGAAAACTAAAACTTTTGAAATAGGAAAAGAGCCTTTAATCACATTCTTTACCATGTGCAATCATAAAATTGTCTAATATCTTCATTTTTTCAACATACGTAGCTCTTACCCTCGAAAACTAAAACTTTTGACATAGGAAAAGAGCCTTTAATCACATTCTTTACAATATGCAATCATAAAATTGTCTAATATCTTCATTTTTTCAACATACGTAGCTCTTACCCTCGAAAACTAAAACTTTTGAAATAGGAAAAGAGCCTTTAATCACATTCTTTACCATTTGCAATCATAAAATAGTCTATCTTAATTTTTTCAACATACGTAGCTATTACCCTCGAAAACTAAACTTTTTGACATAGGAAAAGAGCCTTTAATCACATTCTTTACCATTTGCAATCATAAAATAGTCTAATATCTTCATTTTTTCAACATACGTAGCTATTACCCTCGAAAACTAAAACTTCTTAAATAGGAAAAGAGCCTTTAATCACATTCTTTACCATTTGCAATCATAAAATAGTCTAATATCTTCATTTTTTCAACATACGTAGCTATTACCCTCGAAAACTAAAACTTTTTACATAGGAAAAGAGCCTTTATTCACATTCTTTACCATTTGCAATCATAAAATAGTCTAATATCTTCATTTTTTCATTATACGTAGCTATTACCCTCGAAAACTAAAACTTTTGACATAGGAAAAGAGCCTTTAATCACATTCTTTACCATTTGCAATCATAAAATAGTCTAATATCTTCATTTTTTCAACATACGTAGCTATTACCCTCGAAAACTAAAACTTTTGAAATAGGAAAAGAGCCTTTAATCACATTCTTTACCAATTGCAATCATAAAATAGTCTAATATCTTCATTTTTTTAACATACTTAGCTATTACCCTCGAAAACTAAAACTTTTGAAATAGGAAAAGAGCCTTTAATCACATTCTTTACCATTTGCAATCATAAAATAGTCTAATATCCACATTTTTTTCCAC
>NW_027063587.1:0-31120 GCF_032884065.1 Artemia franciscana
CATGATTGACATAAACGGAACGGATCCGCTCTCTTCGGGATAGTTGGAGGGGGGGGGGGGTTATTTTTGAAAAATTAGAAAAAATGAGGTATTTTTAACTTAGGAACAGGTGATCGGATCTCAATGAAATTTGATATTTAGCAGGATATCGTGGCTCAGAGCTCTTATTTTAAACCCGACCAGATCTGGTGACATTGGGGGGGGGGGAGTTGGGAATCTATCTATATTCACAGGTGGGACACAGGGACACAACTACAATGGCGCGTAACTAATATGGCGCTTAACGACTTACGCGCGCGGGGGGGCTTGGGGAGGGGGGTGCGAAGCGCTCCCTCCAACTAGGTGTTGGGGATGGCGCGAAGCCATCCCCAACACCTAGTTGGGGATATATATATATATATATATATCCTGTTTTCTGGTATATATATATATATATATATATATCCTGTTTTCTGGTATATATATATATATATATATATATATATATATATATATATATATATATATACTAGCTGTAGTATATATACTAGCTGTATATATATAACATCTAGTTGGTGGGGCGCTTCGCGCCCCCCCAAGCCCCCCCGAACGCGTAAGTCGTTACGCACCATATTAGTTACGCGCCTTTGTAGTTGTGTCCCTGTGTCTTTTTCCTGTTTTCTGGTAGGCGTAACAGACATAGTGTAACAGACATAAAACACATACAAATTATTTATATATATATATATATATATATATATATATATATATATATATATATATATATATATATATATATATATATATATATACTAGCTGTAGTATATATACTACCTGTATATATATTTATAACCTAGTTGGTGGGGCGCTTCGCCCCCCCCCAAGCCCCCCCGAACGCGTAAGTCGTTACGCACCATATTAGTTACGCGCCTTTGTAGTTGTGTCCCTGTGTCCCACCTGTGAATAGAGATAGATATAAATATAGGTTTTTAACTACGTAAAACATGCGAATATACAACATTCTTCGCTGTCCCATTGTCTGTGCATATAAATAGATTGTCAGGTTAACTGACTCTTGACATGCAACATATAATTGTCTATGGGAAAAACAATCCGTATTCAGATCTATACCTCATTATTCTAATGATGTGTCCCTGTGTCCCGGTCGTCATTTATATTCCCTGTGTCCCGGTCGTCATTTGTTTGCCGGTGTCCCAGTTTGTAATTTCTCTTTGAGTGTCCGGCCGTCATTTATACTCCCTGTGTCCCGGTCGTCATTTGTGTCCCGGTGTCCCAATTTGTAATTTCTCTTTGAGTGTCCCGGTCGTCATTTATATTCCTTGTGTCCCGGTGTCCCGGTCGTCATTTGTGTCCCCGTCTGTAATTTCTATTCGAACAATATCTGTGTCCCGGTCGTCATTTATATATCCCGCCTGTGCCCCCGGCGTCCCCGTTGTAGTTGTGTCCCTGTGTCCCGGTCGTCATTTATATTCCCTGTTTCGCGGTCGTGATTTGTGTCCGGGTGTCCCAGTCTGTAATTTATCTTTAAGGTTCCCGGTCGTCATTTGTGTCCCGGTCTGTAATTTCTCTTTGAGTGTTTTTTCTTTTTATTTTTTTTTTTAGTTTTTTACCTTTTTTCTTTTTTCAGTTTTCTTTTTTCTTCTTTATTTTTCAGCGTAGTTATGAAGTACATATCGCCGAACCTTTGTTTTTTTAACTTAAATCTAGTAGGCATTGATGACCTTATCCAAGTCAAAATCCTAAAACCCAATCATCATCGCTATCATTTTCAGTTTTGATATGTTTTGACTCTCGCTGTCCAGTTGGATTTTCATCTAACTGCGCGGTTTTGCGTTCTATAGCCGCAAGCCTGTTTTCTTGCTGTTCTTGTGATTCCTCGGCACGTTTTCTTTTCTTACTTTCTCTATCAGCCGCAAGCCTGTTTTCTTGCTGTTCTTGTGATTCCTCGGCACGCTTTCTTTTCTTACTTCTCTATATTTTACAACTAAACATTTTTCTGTGAACGAATGTCTTAAATACCTTTAATGACGTCATCGTCATAACAAACATGACGACAAATGACTTCATGACGTCAGTCGACACACAAACATTACGTCACTTGACATACACACACACAGACAACTTATTTATATATATATATATATATATATATATATATATATATATATATATATATATATACTAGTTGTTGGGGTGGCGCTTCGCGCAACACCAACACCTAGTTGGTGGGGGCGCTTCACGCCCACCCCCCCCCCCCCGCATGCGTATTAGTTACGCACCCTTGTAGTTGTGTCCCTTTGTCCCACCTGTGAATATAGATAGATATATATATATATTTTTAACTACGTAAAACTTGGGAATATACAACATTCTTGGCTGTCCCATTGTCTGTGCATATAAATAGATTGTCAGGTTTACCGACTCTTGTAGGTGTAACATATAATTGTCCATGGGAAAAACAATCTATATTCAGATCTATACCTCATTATTCTAATGATTGCCCTTGAGCTTTGTTGATGGTGATTGCTAATCGAACATTCCCTGTGTCCCTGTCGTCATTTATATATCCCCCTGTGCCCCCCGACGTCTCCGTTGTAGTTGTTTCCCTGTGTCGCGGTCGTCATTTGTGTCCCGGTATCCCAGTCTGTAATTTCTCTTTGAGTGTCGCGGTCGTCATTTATATTCCCTGTGTCCCAGTCGTCATTAATATACTACCAGAAAACAGGAAAAAGAAAAAAGGTAAAAAACTAAGGAACACAAATGACGACCGGGACACAGGGAATATAAATGACGACCAGGACACAGGTATTTAAGAATATCGTTCAAAGACAAATTTTTAATTGTAAGAAGACCGTTGAAAGAGAAATTTCTAATTGTAAAATGACTGAAGAACCTACAATGGCAACACCCGAGGAAGCTGCTCAAAACGAATGTATTCCAGCCGAAGTAGCTGAGTTGGTAAAGCTTTATGTTTCAGGTTCTAGGTTCCGAGAGGCTCCAGGTTTGAACCTTGGCTTTAGCATTAATACAAAAGAAGAAAAAAACTAAAAAAGGTTAACACTACAAAAAACTAAAAAGAAAATACTAAAAAAAACTAAAGAAGCTAAAAAACTAAAAAACAAACAAAAAAAGGTAAAAAACTAAAAACTAAAAAAGAAAAAAAAACAAGAAAAAGGTAAAAACTACAAAAAAAACTAAAAAGAAAAATAAAACCTAACAACTAATAAAAAAAAACTAAAATAAAACTAAAAACTGAAAAAGAAAAAAACCTAAAAAAAAGGAAAAAACTGAAAACTAATGGAGAAAAAGAAATTAAAAGCCGGGACACAGGGAATATAAATGACGACCGGGACACTCAAAGAGAAATTACAGACTGGGACACTGGGACACAAATAACGACCGGGAGATATAAATGACGACCGGGACACTCAAAGATAAATTACAGACCGGGACACTAATGACGACCGGGACACAGGGAATATAAACGACGAACGGGACGCTCAAAGAGAAATTAGAGACTGGGACAAATGACGACCGGGATACTGGGAATATAAATGACAACCGGGACACAGGGAATGTTCGATTAGCAATCACCATCAACAAAGCTCAAGGGCAATCATTAGAATAATAAGGTATAGATCTGAATACGGATTATTTTTCCCATGGACAATTTTATGTTGCATGTTCAAAAGTCGGTAAACCTGACAATCTAGTTATATGCACAGACAATGGGACATCGAAGAATGTTGTATATTCGCTAGTTTTACGTAGTTAAAAACATATATATCTATCTATAACGAAAAGAGAAATCTTTTCTCTTTTATCTATATTCACAGGTGGGACACAGGGACACAACTACAATGGCGTATAACTAATTTGGCACGTAACGACTTACGCACAAGGGGGGGGGGCTTGGGGGGGGCACGAAGCGCCCCCAGCGAATAGGTGTTGGGGTGGCATATATATAGTGGGGTGGCGCGAAGCGCCACCCCAGTATAAAGGCTTTCTCTTAGTAAATGGGTTTCTCTTAGTTTTGATCTGACGATTTTGAGGAAAAAGGGGTGGGTAGGAGGCCTAGTTGCCCTCTAATTTTTTGTTACTTGAAAATTCAACCAGAACTTATAATTTTTAACAAACGTTTTTACTAGTAAACAATATAAGTATTAAAGAAATATAGAATTAACTTACGTAACGAACTTTTATATTCTTATATTTTTATTATGTGTAGCTGTTGGTTTGGCGCTTCTTGCTGCACCAACACCTAGTTGGTGGGGGCGCTTCGCGTCCCCCAAGCCCCATGTGCCCTTCTGGCGTCCCCGTTGTAGTTGTTTCCCTGTGTCCCGGTCGTCATTTATATTCACTGTGTCCCGGTCGTCATTTGTATCCCGGTGTCTCGGTCTGTAATTTCTCTTTGAGTGTCCGGTCATCATTTATATTCCTTTAGTCCCGTTGTCCTGGTCTGTAACATACGACAATAGAACAATTGTGTTGTAACTTTGTAAACGAACCCATTTTACACATGTAGAAATAGAAGCAGTACGATTAGGTGAAGGCATTCCCAAATGCTTGAGAAGTTTGTTTGCAATAGATAAGCACAAATCTTCAATCATAACTAAAGTGCAGTTATCTGTTGTAAAGTCCAACGTCATATCTGACCTTTCTAGCCGTAATCGGTGGAGTATATTCTCGGCCATTTGCGATTAGTAATTCTCCCATAACTCTGTAGGAGATGAAGGAGAGCAACTTTTGCCTCCTGTTTACGTAGCCTATTATTCTTCTCTTCTTTATTTAAATTTCCTAACTCTAAATTTTCTAAAATTGTGACAGTTATATCCGATATGGAACACATACCATTATTACAATGTTGAACTAGATAGTTATTAGTTTTTTCTTTATTAACTGTTGTCTTGTGTCCAGAAAATCTTTTATATATATTATTAGTTGTTTCCCCCAGATATTGTAGGCAGAATTTGTCGTCATTTGTGTCCCGGTGTCACCGACTCTTGCAAATGCAACATATAATTGTCCATGGGAAAAACAATCCGTATTCAGATCTATACTGCATTTTTCTACTGATTGCCCTTGAGCTTTGTTGATGGTGATTGCTAATCGAATGTTTCCTGTGTCCCTGTCATCATTTATATATCCCCCCTGTGACCCCCCCCCCCCCGGCGCCCCCGTTATAGTTATGTCCCTGTGTCCCAGTCGTCATTTATATTCCCAGTGTCCCAGTTGTCATTTGTGTCCTGGTGTCCCAGTCTCTTTGAGTGTCTCGGTCGTCATTTTCTCTTTGAGATGCAAGCGTGTTTTCATGTTTTTCTTGTGATTTCTCGGCATGCTTTCTTTTCTTACTTTCTCTATTAGCTGCAAGCCTTTCAACATTACCTTATATGCTTAAAATGACGTCATATACGGACAAACACACAAACATATAACTTATTTATATATATATAAGATGTTCCGGTGTCCTGGTCGTCATTTGTGTCCCGGTCTGTATTTTCTCTTTGAGTGTCCTGGTCGTCATTTATATTCCCTGTGTCCCGGTTGTCATTTTCTCTTTGAGACGCAAGCCTGTTTTCGCGTTGTTCTTGTGATTCCTCGGCACGCTTTCTTTTCTTACTTTCTCTGTTAGCCGCAAGCCTTTTGGCATTAACTCTTTAAGCAGCTTCCCCGGCTGTTTCTTCTGCCATTGTAGGATTTATACTAAAATTTCTGTTTGAATTAACTCTTTGAGCGGCTTCCTCGGCTGTTTTTTCTGTCATTGTAAGATTTATACTAAAATTTTTCTTTGATTCGCCTTCTTATATACTTATAATGACGTCATATACAAAGCCTGACATCATATACAAAGCCTTTGACGTCATATGTAAAGCTTTATATACTTATAATGACGTCATATGCCGACAAACACACACATATGAAGACAAACACAAAACATGAACAAACACAAGCGATTTCATAATTATTAAAGTCTATTTTGGAAGGAGTGAAAAAATTCCACTTAAGACTTTAAATATCTCTGGCAATGGAGACCCAGTAGAAATTAAATTAGCAAAATCAGAGTAATAGTCGTAAATTTTTCCACCTCACTACCTTTGCATTTGGCACAAGGTCTGATCCACTTCACCATCACAAGGTATGAATAATTATGTACAATCTTGTATATGATATTTCATGTTATTATTACCAACCCGCCTCAGGTGGCTAGGTGCTGTGGTGAGTAGTTAGTAGTAGTAAAAGTAGTTACTTACTAATACAACTAAGAAAAGCTATAGGTTTTATCCTATTTGTTATTATCTTTGAAAAAATGGGTCTTGTCAAGTATTAGGCTACTATATATCACATTAAACATAACTATTTGACTCTCCTTTGGGTAAGGGGAATCAAAGTTTAAGTCAATCTGTTGTAATTAGTTTCATATATCTTCTATCTATCTAAATATATCTATATATATAATAATAAATTGTCTGTCTGTCTGTGGATCAGGTGACGTCATGTTTCTGTGTTGACTGACGTCATGAAATTAGTTGTCGTCATTTTTGCTTTGACGGTGACGTCATTCAAGATATTTAAGACATATGTTCACGTAGAAATCTATTAATGTTTAAGTTTACAATGACTGATGAACTTACCATGGCAAAAGCCGATGAAGATGCTCAAAGAGTCTATGCCAAAAAACTTGCTGCTGATAGAGAAAGTCAGAAAAGAAAGCGTGCCGAGGAATCATAGAGAAAGTAAGAAAAGAAAGCGTGCCGAGGACACAAATGACGACCGGGACACTGGGACACAGGGAATATAAATGACGACCGGGACACTCAAAGAGAAAATACAAACTGGGACACCAGGACACAAATGACGACCGGGACACAGGGAATATAAATGCTATTTATATGCACAGACAATGGGACAGCGAAGAATGTTGTATATTCGCATGTTTTACGTAGTTAAAAATATATATTTATATCTATCTCTATTCACAGGTGGGACACAGGGACACAGCTACAATGGTGCGTAACTAATATGGCGCGTAACGACTTACGCGCGCGGGGGGGGGGCTTGGGGGGCGCGAAGCGCCCCACCAGCTAGATGTTGGGGTGGCGCAAAGCGCCGTTCGCGCCACCCCAACAGCTAGTATATAAATAAGTTGTTTGTCCACATATTGGTGTTAGTTTGTCCGCATATGACGTCTGTAAATTAAAAAAAAAGAAAACTAAAAGAGGGGAAAAAAATTAAAAAAAAATAAAAAAAAGAAACACCTAAAAAGAAAAAAAAGGTAAAAAACTAAAAAGAAAAAAAAAAGCTAAAAAAAGCTACAAAACTAAAAAATAGAAAAAACTAAAAAAGAAAAAAATTAAAGCATGTTTGTTTTTTTTTATTTGAGGGTTTGCATATGACGTCTGAAAAATAAAGAAGAAAATGAAAACTTAAAAAGAAAAAAAAGGTAAAAAACTAAAAAAACTAAAATAACTAAAACAGCTAAAAAGCTAAAAAAAAGAAAAACTAGAAAAAATAAAAAATAAAAAAAACAAAAAAGAAAAAAACTAAAAAAGGTTGGCTTCAGTGGGGCGCGAAGCGCCTCCACCAACTACGTGTTGGTCGATGCCCTGTTGATGATTATAGCTTGATTATAGTTGATTATAGCGATTATAGTGATGATTATAGCCCAGTCGATGATTATAGCTTGGGTAGATGTGTTCAAATCGGGACTATGTCTAAAATTTGTCCCTATTGCAAGGTAAAAAACTAAAAAGAAAAAAAAGCTAAAAAAAGCTACAAAACTAAAAAATAGAAATGGTGAAACAATGGGAATGTGTTGTGCCTCAGGAAAAGTTAAACTTCCTCAACTGGCTGCACCACCAGAGCCATTAAAGACTTTGCTTACTGGAACTACGTCAGAATCTAAGCGTTTTTTATCGAAGATCAGAAAATGTAACTCATGTTTCCAAATGACGTCGTTTGGTGCCCAATTCGAAAATCAAGATCAATTTATGCCTACTTTCAAAGTAAAAGGGCAAATTTATCATAGAACAGGGTCCCTTCTACCATTCTCAGGCGTGAATCATAAATTTTTACAACTGTACTTCATCAGTGATAGAAATTCTGAATTGAATGCACGTTGCGAAATTTCTCCCGACGTTGAAAGGACTATCGTTTCCCAATTGCAACATCTTTTCCACGAAAATAATAATTTAGTGCGTCTGTTCAAAACAGCCATCGATTTGATGCCTACTGATACGCATAAAATTGTTATTTCCGCTGACAAAACGCCTCCTGGCCAACATGGCAATCGTTATGGTCGGTGATCGGTTTTTACCTCGAGATATTATTCTTGATAGGCGAAACGCTCAGTTGGTAAGAATTGCTGAAACTCATCGATGCTACGATGCCCTACAAAATCCTATCATTTTTCGGGATTGAGCTGACGGCTGTCACTTTAATAATAAATTGCAAGATCCATCCACTAACAAACAAACGGATAGAAAATGCAGCGTAAAGTATTATTATTCTTATAGACTAATCATTCGGCAGGATGAAGACAATTATATTTTATATACTAGCTAATTATTTATATACTAATTATATTTTATATACTAAAATTATATTTTATATACTATATATATACTAGCTGTTGGGGTGGCGCTTCGTGCCTCCCCAACACCTAGTTGGTGGGGGCCTTTCGCCCCCCCCCAAGCCCCCCCCCCGCGCTCATAAGTCGTTACGCGCCATATTAGTTACGTGCCATTGTACTTGTGTCCCTGTGTCCCACCTGTGAATATAGATAATATATATATATATATGTTTTTAACTACTTAAAACTTGCGAATATACAAAATTCTTTGCTGTCCCATTGTCTGTGCATATAAATAGATTGTCTGGTTTACCGATTCTTGAACATGAAACATATAATTGTCCATGGGAAAAACAATCCGTATTCAGATCTATACCTCATTATTCTAATGATTGCCCTTGAGCTTTGTTAATTGTGATTGCTAATAGAACATTCCCTGTGTCCCCATCGTCAAATATGTATCCCCCTGTGCCCCCCGGCGTCCCCGTTGTAGTTGTGTCCCGGTCGTCATTTGTGTCCCGGTGTCCCAGTCTGTAATTTCTCTTTGAGTGTCCCAGTCGTCATTTATATTTCCTGTGTCCCGGTATGTAATTTCTCTTTGAGTGTCCCGGTCGTCATTTACATTCCCTGTGTCTCGGTCGTCATTTGTGTTATTCTAATGATTGCCCTTGAGCTTTGTTGATGGTAATTGCTAATCGAACATTCACTGTGTCCCGGTCGTCATTTATATATCCCCCCCCCTGTGCTTCCCGGTGTCCCCGTTGTAGTTGTGTCCCTGTGTCCCGGTCGTCATTTATATTCCCTGTGTCTCGGTTGTTATTTGTGTCCCGGTGTCCCAATCTGTAATTTCTCTTTTTGTGTCCTGGTCGTGATTTATATTCCCTGTGTCCCGGTCGTCATTTGTGTCCCGGTGTCAAGGTCTGTAATTTCGTCAGTCGACAAACATGACGTAAGTCGACAAACAACTTCATGACGACATACAGCTCAATCCTTATAATGACGTCAGTCAACAAAGATGACATCAGTCGACAGACACACAAACAAACAATTTATATATATATATATATATATATATATATATATATATATATATATATATATATATATATATATATATATGTATATGTATATATATATGTATATATATATAACTACGTAAAACTTGCGAATATACAACATTCTTTGCTGTCCCATTGTCTGTGCATATAAATAGATTGTCAGGTTTACCGACTCTTGAACATGCAACATATAATGGTCCATGGGAAAACAATCCGTATTCAGATCTATACCTCATGATTCTAATGATTGCCCTTGAGCTTTGTTGATGGTGATTGCTAATCGACCATTCCCTGAGTCGCCATCGTCATTTATATATCCCCCTGTGGACCCCGGCGTCCCCTTTGTAGTTATGTCCCTGTGTCCCGGTCGTCATTTATATTCCCTGTGTCCCGGTCGTCATTTGTGTCCCGGTGTCCCAGTCTGTGATTTCTCTTTGAGCGTCCCGGGCGTCATTTATATTCCTTGTGTCCCGGTCGTCATTTATATCCCCCTGTGCCCCCGGCGTCCCCGTTGTAGTTGTGTCATTTATATTCCCTGTGTCCCGGTCGTCATCCCGGTATACATTCGTTTTTGAATTGGTATATGATGAAATAAATTTTTAATTTTTTCCCTTTTTTTCCTTTTAGTTTTTTTTTATTGGTTTTGACCTTTTTTTAGGTTTTTTAGTTTTTTTCTTTTTTCTTTTTAGTTTTTTTTTGAAGTTTTTATCTTTTTAGTTTTTTTATTTTTATTTATATTTTTTAGTTTTCTTTTTCTCCTTTATTTTTCAGTTTTTTTTCCTTTTTTTAGTTTTTTTTTCTTTTTTAGTTCTTTTAGTTTTCACCTTTTTTAGTTTTTTAGATGAAAATTTTTTTTTAGTTTTTTACCTTTTTAGTTTTTTATTGGTTTTTACCTTTTTTTTTAGCTTTTTTAGTTTTTTTTCGTTTTTTCTTTTTACTTTTTTTTTAGTTTTTATCTTTTTTATTTTTTTTTTATTTTTATTCTTAATTTTATTAGTTTTCTTTTTCTCTTCTATTTTTCAGTTTTTTCCTTTTTTTTCTTTTTTTTTAGTTTTTAGTTTTTTAAGTTTTTTTCCTTTTTTAGTTTCTTTAGTTTTTTTAGTTTTTCGGCTTTTTTATTAAATTTTTGTATTTTTCCCCTTTTATTCTTTTTATTTTTTTTTGGTTTTTACTTTTTTTTAGTTTTTTTAGTTTTTTTTCTTTTTTCTTTTTATTTTTTTTTCTTTTTATTTTTTTTAGTTTTGTTTTTCTCCTTTATTTTTCATTTTTTTTCCTTTTTTTATTTTTTTTTATTTTTTAGTTTTTTTAATTTTTTTTATTAGTTTTTAGTTTTTTTTTCTTTTTAGTTTTTTTGTAGTTTTTACCTTTTTTTAGTTTTTTTTTAGCTTTTTTTTACTTATGTCCTGGTCGTCATTTATACTCCCTGTGTCGTCATTTATACTCCACAGATCCACAGATCCACAGACAGCTTATTTTTATATAGATAGATATATATATATATATATATATATATATATATATATATATATATATATATATATATATATATATATATATATATGTATGTATAATATATATATATATACTTGCTGTTGGGGTGGCGCTTCGCGCCACCCCAACACCTAGTTGGTGGGGGTGCTCCCCCCCCCAAGCCCCCCCGCGCGTGTGTCGTTACGCGCCATATTAGTTACGCGCCATTGTAGTTGTGTCCCTATGTCCCACCTGTGAATATATATATATATATATATATATATATATATATATATATATATATATATATATATATATATATATATATATATATATATATATATATATATATATATATATATATATATATATATATATATATATATATATATATATATATGTTTTTAACTACGTAAAACTTGCGAATATACAACATTCTTTGCTGTCCCATTGTCTGTGCATATAAATAGATTGTCAGGTTTACCGACTCTTGAACATGCAACATATAATGGTCCATGGGAAAACAATCCGTATTCAGATCTATACCTCATGATTCTAATGATTGCCCTAGAGCTTTGTTGATGGTGATTGCTAATCGACCATTCCCTGTGTCGCCGTCGTCATTTATATATCCCCCTGTGCCCCCCGGCGTCCCCGTTGTAGTTGTGTCCCTGTGTCCCGGTCGTCATTTATATTCCCTGTGTCCCGGTGTCCCAGTCTGTGATTTCTCTTTGAGCGTCCCGGGCGTCATTTATATTCCTTGTGTCCCGGTCGTCATTTATATCCCCCTGTGCCCCCCAGCGTCCCCGTTGAAGTTGTGTCCGTGTCCCGGTCGTCATTTATATTCCCTGTGTCCCGGTCGTCATTTGCATCCCGGTGTCCCGGTCTGTATATACATTCGTTTTTTTAGTTTTGTTTTTCTCCTTTATTTTTCATTTTTTTATTTTTTTTTCTTTTTTATTTTTTTTTAGTTTTTTAGCTTTTTTAGTTTTTTTTATTAGTTTTTAGTTTTTTTTTCTTTGTAGTTTTGCCTTTTTTTTAGTTTTTTTTACTTATGTCCTGGTCGTCATTTATACTCCCTGTGTCCCGGTCGTGATTTGTGTCCCGGTGCTTTGTTGATGACCGGGACGACCGGGTGTTTTTAACTACGTAAAACTTGCAAGTATACAGCATTCTTCGCTGTCTCATTGTCTGTGCATATAAATAGATTGTCAGGTTTACCGACTCTTGAACATGCAACATATAATTGTCCATATTTATGAAATATGAAATTATTTCATATTTCCCGGTGTCTCGGTCGTCATTTGTGTCCCTGTGTCCCGGTCTGTATATACATTCGTTTTTGAATTGATCTTTTTTTCTAGTTTTTAGTTTTTTACCTTTTTTTAGCTTTTTTAGTTATACCTCATGATTCTAATGATTGCTCTTGAGCTTTGTTGATGGTGATTGGTAATCGAACATTCCCTGTGTCCCCGTCGTCATTTATATATCTCCCTGTGCCCCCCGGCGTCTCCGTTGTAGTTGTGTCCTTGTGTCCCGGTCGTATTTATATTCCCTGTGTCCCGGTCGTCATTTGTGTCCCGGTCTGTATATACATTCGTTTTTGAATTGGTATATGATGAAATAAATTTTTGTGTTTTCCCGCTTTTTTTCTTTTTAGTTTTTTTTGGTTTTTACCATTTTTTTAGTCTTTTTCTCTTTTCTTTTTAGTTTTTTTTTGTAGTTTTTACCTATTTTATTTCTTTTTATTTTTATTTTTATTTTTTTTAGTTTTGTTTTTCTCGTGTCCCTGTGTCCCGGTCGTCATTTAAATTCCCTGTGTCCCGGTCGTCATTTGTGTCCCGGTGTTTTTTTTTGTTGTTTTTACCTAGCCAAGGTTCAAACCTGCAACCTCTCGGACCCAGAACCTAGAACATAACGCGCTACCTACTCAGCTACTCCGGGCTTGAATACATTCGTTTTTGAATTGGTATATGATGAAATAATTCAGACGTCATATGCGGACAGACATATAGACCCCGCACCACACCTACAGCTAGTATATATATAAAAAGTAGCGGTTGGGGTGGCGCAAGGTGGCGCTTCGCGCCAATTTTGTGTTACACACAAATTTAGAGTTAGAAAATTTAAATAAAGAAGAGAAGAATAATAGGCTACGTAAACAGGAGGCAAAAGTTGCTCTCCTTCATCTCCTACAGAGTTATGGGAGAAATACTAATCGTAAATGACCGAGAATATACTCCACCGAATACGGCTAGAAAGGTCAGATATGACGTTGGACTTTACAACAGAAATTTATAACTGCACTTTAGTTACGATTGAAGATTTGTGCTTTTCTATTGCAAACAAACTTCTCAAGCATTTGGGAATGCCTTCATCTAATCGTACTGCTTCTATTTCTACATGTGTAGAATGGGATCGTGAACAAAGTTACAACACAATTGATCTATTGTCGTATGTTACAGACCATGACAACGGGACAAAAGGAATATAAATGATGACTGGGACAATCAAAGAGAAATTACAAACCGAGACACCAGGATACAAATGACGACCGGGACACAGGGAAACAACTACAACGGGGACGCCAGAAGGGCACATGGGGCTTGGAGGACGCGAAGCACCCCCACCAACTAGGTGTTGGTGTGGCAAGAAACGCCACACCAACAGCTAGTACATAATAAAAATATAAGAATATAAAAGTTCGTTACGTAAGTTAATTCTATATTTCTATAATACGTATATTGTTTACTAGTAAAAACGTTTGTTAAAAATTAAAAGTTCTAGTTGAATTTTCAAGTAACAAAAAATTAGAGGGCAACTAGGCCTCCTCCCCACCCCTTTTTTCTCAAAATCGTCAGATCAAAACTAAGTGAAAGCCATTTAGCCAAAAAAAAAAGAATTAATATGAAAACTTCATTTTAATAATTTATGTGCGGAGTGCCAAAATCAAACATGCATTAATTTGAAAACGTTCAGAAATTAAATAAAAAAAAACCTTTTTTTTCTGAAAGTAAGGAGCGACATTAAAACTTAAAACAAACATAAACTACTCCATGTATGAAAGGAGCTGTTCACTTCTCAATAACCCGCTCTTTACACTGAAGTTTTTTACTGTTTAATAAAGTAGAATTTAGAGAAAGAGACTTAACATTAGCGTAAAGGGTTGGGCGTTGAGAAGTGAACAGCTCCTTTCATACACGGAGTAATTTCTGTTCGTTTTAAGTTTTAATGTTGCTCCTTACTTTCAGTTGAAACAAGAGCTAAGAGCTCATATGGCACTTGTGACGAGGCAAGAAGAGCTAAGAGCCAAGAGAGCATATGGTATGAGCTCTAGCAAAATTCTATGAATCAATAGATTGATTTAAAAGGAAAATAAGAGGCTTAATACCGGTCAGGATTTAAAATAAGAGCTCTGAGTCACGATGTCCTTCTAAATATCAAAATTCATTAAGATCCGATCACCCACTCGTATTTTATAAATACCTAATTTTTTCTATTTTTTCCTCTCCCAAATGGTCAAATCTGGGAAAACGACTTTATCAAGTCAATTTATGCAGCTCCCTGACACACCAACCAATTTTCATCGTCCTAGCACGTCCAGAAGCACCAAACTCGCCAAATCACTGAACCCTTCCCCCCAACTCCCCCAAAGAGAGCGAATCCAGTACGGTTCCGTCAATCACGTATCAAAGACATTTGCTTATTCTATCCACCAAGCTTCATCCCGATTCCTCCACTCCAAGTGTTTTCCAAGATGTCCTTCTCCAACTCCCCCCAATGTCAAAAGATCTGGTCGGGATTTGAAATAAGAGCTCTGAGACATGAATTCCTTCTAAATATCAAATTTCATTAAGATCCGATCACCTATTCGTAAAATAAAAATATCCCAATTTTCACGTTTTCCAAGAATTCCGGTTTCCCCCTCCAACTCCCCCCAATGTCACAAGATCTGGTCAGAATTTAAAATTAGAGCTTTAAAGCGCAACACCCTTCTAAATATCAAATTTCGTTAAGATCTGGTCACCCTTTCATAAGTTTCAAATACCTCAATTTTCAAAATTACCCCCCCCCCAAACCCCACCAAAGAGAACAGATCCAGTCTGATTATGTCAGTCACGTGTCTTAGACAGGTTTTTATTCTCCCCATCCAGTTTCATCCTGATCTCACCGCTTTAAGTATTTTTTAAGATTTCCGGTTCTCCTCAACTGCCGCCCCCCCCCAATTACGCTGGATCCGGCTGAGATTTAAAATGAGAGATCTGACTCACGAGGTCCTTCTAAATATGAAGTTTCATGAAGATCCGATCGCTCCTTCGTAAATCAAAAATACATTATTTTTTCTAATTTTTCAGAATTAACCCCCCC
Organism: Artemia franciscana; assembly: GCF_032884065.1. NCBI lineage: Eukaryota > Metazoa > Arthropoda > Branchiopoda > Anostraca > Artemiidae > Artemia > Artemia franciscana. Next base: position 15,466 of record NW_027063587.1, read on the forward strand.
CCCCAAATAGAGCGGATCCGTTCCAATTATGTAAATCACGTATCTAAGACTTCTGCTTATTTTTCCCACCAAGTTTCATCCCGATCCCTCCAATCTAAGCGTTTTCCATGATTTTAGGCTCCCCCATCCCAAACTCCCCCCAATGACACAAGATCCGGTCAGGATTTAAAATAAGAACTCTGCGACACGTTATCCTTCTAAATATCAAATTTCATTGAGATCCGATAACCCGTTCATAAGTTAAAAATACCTCATTTTTTCAAATTTTTCAGAATTACCACCACCCCCCCAACTACCCCAAAGAGAGCGGAGCCGTTCCGGTTATGTCAATCATGTATCTAGGACTTGTGTTTCTTTTTCCCACCAAGTTTCATCCCGATCCCTCCACTGTTTCTTTCCTCCACACTCTCCCCCCCCCCCCCCCAATGTCACCATATCTGTTTGGGAATTAAAATATGAGCTCTGAGACACGATATCCTTCTAAATACAAAATTTCTTTGAGATCCGATCACCCATTCGTAACCCAGACAGACACACAAACAAACAATTTATATATATATATCTATATATATAAAAATAAGTTGTCTGTGTGTGGATCTGTGGATGGATCAGGTGACGTCACCTGAAAAAACTGGATCAGGTGACGTCAAAACTGAAAAAACTAAAAAAAGGCAAAAACTACAAAAAAAACTAAAAACTAATAAAAAAATAAAAAAGCTAAAAAACTAAAAAAACTAAAAAAGGCAAAAACTACAAAAAAAAACTAAAAACTAATAAAAAAGCTAAAAAACTAAAAAAACTAAAAAAAGGCAAAAACTACAAAAAAAACTAAAAACTAATAAAAAAAATAAAAAAGCTAAAAAACTAAAAAAACTAAAAGAACTAAAAAAAGGTAAAAAACTAAAAAAACTAAAAACTAAAAAAAACTAAAAAAAGGAAAAAACTGAAAAATAAGCTAAAATAAAGGTAAAAACCAATAAAAAACTAAAAAAAAAACTGAAAAAACTAAAAAAAGGCAAAAACTACAAAAAAAACTAAAAACTAATAAAAAAAGTAAAAAAGCTAAAAAACTAAAAAAACTAAAAAAACTAAAAAAAGGTAAAAAACTAAAAAAAATAAAAAATAAAAAAAAAACTAAAAAAAAGGAAAAAACTGAAAAATAAGCTAAAATAAAGGTAAAAACCAATAAAAAACTAAAAAGAAAAAAAGGAAAAAACTAAAAAAAATTTTCATCTAAAAAACTAAAAAAAACTAAAAAAGGTAAAAACTAAAAGAACTAAAAAAGAAAAAAATAAATGACGACACTCAAAGAGAAAGCGACCAGGACAAAAGGAATGTTCGATTAGCAATCAACAAAGCACCGGGACACAGGGAGTATAAATGACGACCAGGACATAAGTAAAAAAAAAAACTAACAAAACTAAAAAGAAGGTAAAAACTACAAAAAAACTAAAAAGAAAAAAAAACTAAAAACTAATAAAAGAACTAAAAAATCTAAAAATCTAAATAAACTAAAAAAGAAAAAAAAAGGAAAAAAATAAAGGAAAAAAACAAAACTTAAAAAAAGGCAAAAACTACAAAAAAAACTAAAAACTAATAAAAAAAGTAAAAAAGCTAAAAAACTAAAAAAACTAAAAAAACTAAAAAAAGGTAAAAAAACTAAAAAAAATAAAAAATAAAAAAAAACTAAAAAAAAGGAAAAAACTGAAAAATAAGCTAAAATAAAGGTAAAAACCAATAAAAAACTAAAAAAAAAAAAGGACAAAAGGAATGTTCTTTTAGCAATCAACAAAGCATCGGGACACAGGGAGTATAAATGACGACTAGGACATAAGTAAAAAAAAAAACTAACAAAACTAAAAAGAAGGTAAAAACTAAAAAAAAACTAAAAAGAAAAAAAAACTAAAAACTAATAAAAAAACTAAAAAATCTAAAAATCTAAATAAACTAAAAAAGAAAAAAAAAGGAAAAAGATAAAGGAGAAAAACAAAACTAAAAAACGAATGTATATACAGACCGGGACACCGGGATACAAATGACGACCGGGACACAGGGAATATAAATGACGACCGGGACACAGGGACACAACTACAACGGGGACACCGGGGGAAACCGGGGGATATAAATGACGACCGGGACACCGGGACAGGGTATGGTCGATTAGCAATCACCAGCAACAAAGCTCAAGGGCAATCATTAGAATCATGAGGTATAGATCTGAATACAGATTGTTTTCCCATGGACCATTATATGTTGCATGTTCAAGAGTCGGTAAACCTGACAATCTATTTATATGCAAAGACAATGGGACAGCAAAGAATGTTGTATATTCGCAAGTTTTACGTAGTTAAAACGATATATATATATATATATATATATATATATATATATATATATATATATATATATATATATATATATCTATATTCACAGGTGGGACATAGGGACACAACTACAATGGCGCGTAACTATTATGGCACGTAACGACTTACGCGCGCGGGGGGGCTTGGGGGGGGCGCGAAGCGCCCCCACCAACTAGGTGTTGGGGTGGCGCGAAGCGCCACCCCAACAGCTAGTATATATATATATATATATATATATATATATATATCTTTAAACAAGCAATAATTGTGTATATATGCATAATTTTTCTTAAAAACAGCTCTTAATTTTTTTTGGGGGGGGATTGATGTCCTGAGACATTCTGACCTGAAAAAAAATATCTAGGTAGGCTACAAGTTTGAAAATTTTTGTTAAAAGCCTTAATTTTAGAAAAGAAATTCATATGAATTGCATCATATTTATGAGCATATTTCTATAGCATTAATACGTCGTTTTCATTCTTCATCATCCTTTTTAACACATAACTCTTGAAAGGATGCTTTCGTTTTATTATCATGCATATAACTTCTTTTAACTGGGCTACAGCTATCATGCAACCATGATAAATGATAACACTATACCCCTGAGAAGCAACTAGTCAATAGATGCTGGTGTTGTATTCAAAAGATATTGTTTTATGTTAGCTTTTAGTTTTCTATAGTCTATTGGCTGTTCTTTACTAAGTTTACTTCAGCTATCTCTACAACCTTGATAACCTTATAAACCTTACTTGATATGAAACTAATTACAACAGATTGACTTAAACTTTGATTTCCCTTATCCAAAGGAGAGTCAAATAGTCATGTTTAATGTGATATATAGTAGCCTAATACTTGACAAGACACATTTTTTCAAAGATAATAACAAATAGGACAAAACCTATAGCTTTTCTTAGTTGTACTTAGTTGTATTAGTAAGTAACTACTTTTACTGCTACTAACTACTCACCACAACACCAAGCCACCTGAGGTGGGTTGGTAATAATAACATGAGATATCATATACAAGATTGTACATAATTATGTGTACCTTGTGATGGTGAAGTGGATCAGACGTTGTGCCAAATGTAAAGGCAGTGAGGTTCAAATCCTTCCATCGCAAGGAATTACTGGAACTCCATTGGCAGAGAGATTTAAAGTGGAATTTTTTCACTCCTTCCAAAATAGACTTTCATAATTATAGACACCTTGTATCAAATTCTAAAACTCTAAAATAAATATAGTGTATATCACGAGCTGGAGCTTGAAGGGGTGAATAAACAGCTTACTTTTTTACTTAATTTTTTAGACGCAGTTGCAAAGGATTTGTGCCAAACAAAAAAATAAAATAAAGCGCAAATTATAATTGTTTTTTTTTTATATTTGCTAGGTACTAGTTGAGGAATTTATAAACTGTCAAGTTTTGACAAAAATACCAAGACAAATTAATTTTTCCGTAATCTGTAATAAAATAAAGCCATTTTTTATGCAGGAAAATCTTGAATTAGCTGCTAAAGAGATTAAAATACATAACCAATTTTTGGGCGCCAGTTGGAGGCACTAATAATTCCCTCTAGCTTCGAAAAATATCTATTTGATCATGTCATTGAAGAAGTAAAATATTCGACAAATTTTGAAAACGTTTAATTACCTTTTAAATTTGCTTCAAGCAATGTTTGCACAAGAAACATTGCTTATTTTATTAGTTTTATTGTATTATTTTATTTTATTAGTTTTTTTATTAATCCAGCAAGTTTATATTTTTCAAATTAAACCAGATTAAATGTAGCAATATACAAAATGCTACCTTTTTCACAGCAAGGCTTCCCTCTTGTGTATTGTGAATTTTATATGATTAAATAAAAAAAACTAGTTTTTATGGCTCTTGGTATTAACCAAGTGACATATAGCAATCGAAAATTCTGTCGGTCTGTCGGTACTGGTTTTGCTACTTTAGGCACTTCCAGGTAAGCTAGGACGATGAAATTTGGCAGGCCTATCAGGGACCGGACCAGATTAAATTAGAAATAGTCGTTTTTCCGATTTGACCATCTGGGGCAGAATGGTGGGTCGGGGTTACTTTTCCTAAGGCACAACACATTCCCATTGTTTCACCATCAAATTTCAAGGCCTTGCAATAGGGACAAATTTTAGACATAGTCGCCATTTGAGCACATCTACTCAAGCTATAATCATCAACTGGGATATAATCATCGCTCTAATCAACTATAATCAAGCTATAATCATCGACTGGGCATCGACCAACACCTAGTTGGTGGGGGCGCTTCGCGCCCCACTCAAGCCCCCCCCCCCGCGCGCGGAAGTCGTTATGCGCCATATTAGTTACGCGCCATTGTATTTGTGTCCCTGTGAATATAGATAAATATATATATATGTTCTTGACTACGTAAAACTTACGAATATACAACATTCTTCGTTGTCCCATTGTCTGTACATATAAATAGATTGTCAAGTTTACTGACTTTTGAACATGCAACATATAATTGTCCATGGGAAAAACAATCCGTATTCAGATCTATACCGCATTTTTCTAATGATTGCCCTTGAGCTTTGTTGATGGGGATTGCTAATCGAACATTCCCTGTGTCCCAGTCGTCATTTATATATCTTCCCTGTGCCCCCCGGCGTCCCCATTGCAGTTGTTCCTGTGTCCCGGTCGTCATTATTCCCTGTGTCCCGGTCGTCATCTGTGTCCCGCTGTCCCAGTCTGTAATTTCTCTTTGATTGTCCTGTTCGTCATTTATATTCCCTGTGTACCGTAGTTTTGTAGCTTATAGTTTTTTTTAGCTTTTTCTCTTTTTAGTTTTTTTTTTTAGATTTTTTCTTTTTTTGTAGTTTTTTTCTTTTTTTAAATTTTCTTTTGTTTATTTTTTTTCTTTTTTTTTTTCATTTTTTCTCTTTTCTATAGTTTTTCTTTGTTTTAGTTTTTTAGTGTTTTTAGTTATTTTATTTTTTTTTATTTTTTTACCTTTTTTTCTTTTTAAGTTTTCATTTTCTTCTTTATTTTTCATATGCAAACCCTCAAACATACAAAAAAACAAACATGCTTTAATTTTTTTCCCTTTTATAGTTTTTTCTATTTTTTAGTTTTGTAGCTTTATTAGTTTTTTTTAGCTTTTTTCTTTTTAGTTTTTTCAGCATTTTTTCTTTTTATTTTTTTAACTTTTTTTTTTCTTTTTTTATTTTCTTTTATTCTTTTCCCCTCTTATAGTTTTCTTTTTTATTTTACAGACGTCATATGTGGAAAAACAAAAACACATATGTGGGCAAACAACTTATTTTTATATATATATATATATATATATATATATATATATATATATATATATATATACTAGCTGTTGGGGTGGCACTTCGCGCCACCCCAACACCTAGTTGGTGGGGGCGCTTCGCCCCCCCCCAAGCCCCCCCGCGCGCGTAAGTCGTTACGCGCCATATTAGTTACGCGCCATTGTAGTTGTGTCCCTATGTCCCACCTGTGAATATAGATAGATATATATATATATATATATATATATATATATATATATATATATATATATATATATATATATATATATATATATATATATATATATATATATATATATGTTTTTAACTACGTAAAACTTGCGAATATACAACATTCTTTGCTGTCCCATTGTCTGTGCATATAAATAGATTTTCAGGTTTACCGACTCTTGAACATGCAACATATAATGGTCCATGGGAAAACAATCCGTATTCAGATCTATACCTCATGATTCTAATGATTGCCCTTGAGCTTTGTTGATGGTGATTGCTATATATATATATATATATATATATATATATATATATATATATATATATATATATATATATATATATATATATATATATATATATGTTTTTAACTACGTAAAACTTGCGAATATACAACATTCTTTGCTGTCCCATTGTCTGTGCATATAAATAGATTTTCAGGTTTACCGACTCTTGAACATGCAACATATAATGGTCCATGGGAAAACAATCCGTATTCAGATCTATACCTCATGATTCTAATGATTGCCCTTGAGCTTTGTTGATGGTGATTGCTAATCGACCATTCCCTGAGTCGCCATCGTCATTTATATATCCCTCTGTGCACCCCGGCGTCCCCTTTGTAGTTATGTCCCTGTGTCCCGGTCGTCATTTATATTCCCTGTGTCCCGGTCGTCATTTGTGTCCCGGTGTTCCAGTCTGTGATTTCTCTTTGAGTGTCCCAGGCGTCATTTATATTCCTTGTGTCCCGGTGTCCCGGTCGTCATTTATATCCCCCTGTGCCCCCCGGCGTCCCCATTGTAGTTGTGTCCCTGTGTCCCGGTCGTCATTTATATTCCTGTGTCCCGGTCGTCATTTGTATCCCGGTGTCCCGGTCTGTATATACATTCGTTTTTTAGTTTTGTTTTTCTCCTTTATTTTTTTCCTTTTTTCTTTTTTTTCTTTTTTAGTTTATTTAGATTTTTAGATTTTTTAGTTTTTTTATTAGTTTTTAGTTTTTTTGTAGTTTTTACCTTTTTTTAGTTTTTTTAGTTTTTTTTTTACTTATGTCCTGGTCGTCATTATATATATTTATTCATATTTTTTTAGTTTTCTTTTTCTCTTTTATTTTTCAGTTTTTTCCTTTTTTTTAGTTTTTTTCTTTTTTAGTTTTTAGTTTTTTTTAGTTTTTTACCTTTTTTTAGTTTTTTTAGTTTTTTAGCTTTTTTATTTTTTATTAGTTTTTATTTTTTTTTGTAGTTTTTGCCTTTTTTTATTTTTTTCAGTTTTTTTTTAGTTATTAGATTTTTACCTTTTTTTTAGTTTTTTTTAGTTTTTCAGCTTTTTTAGTTTTTTTTTCTTTTTAGTTTTTTTTGTAGTTTTTACCTTTTTTAGTTTTTTTCTTCTTTTGTATTAGTGTGAAATAATTCAGACGTCATATGCGGACAAACATGACGTCACCTGATCCACAGATCCACACACAGACAACTTATTTTTATATATATAGATATATATTTAACTACGTAAAACTTGCGAATATACAACATTCTTCGCTGTCCTATTGTCTGTCCATATAAATAGATTGTCAGGTTTACCAACTCTTGAACATGCAACATAATAATTGTCCATGGGAAAACAATTCGTATTCATATCTATACCGCATTTTTCTAACGATTGCCCTTGAGCTTTGTTGATGGTGATTGCTAATCGAACATTCCCTGTGTCCCCGTCGTCATCTATATATCCCCCTGTGCCCCCGGCGTCCCCGTTGGAGTTGTATCCCTGTGTCCAGGTCGTCATTTATATTCCCTGTGTCCCGGTCGTCATTTGTGTCCCGGTATCCCAGTCTGTAATTTCTCTTAGAGTGTCCTGGTCGTCATTTATATAGATATATAGATACAGTTTCATTTCAGTTTTTTTTCTTTTATAGTTTTTTCTTTTCTTATTTTTTTCTTTTTTAGTTTTTCTTTTTTAAGTTTCTTCTTTTTATTGATAATAAACCTCAAAATTTTGGGTATCTGTTTTAAGGTTTTCGAATTACCTTAATCTTTTGTCAAAATATATTGAAACATTTGTGGAAAGTTTTTTTAGTTTTTTCTTTTTTTTTAGCTGTTTAGGTTTTTTTTAGTTTTTTTTCTTTTTAGTTTTTACCTTTTTATTTTTTTTTACATTTTTCCTTTTTAAGTTTTTTTCTTTTTTTAATTTTTTATTTAGTTTTTTTTAGTTTTTTCTTTTTAGTTTTGTTTTTAGTTTTTTACCATTTTTGTTTTTTCGAATTACTTTAACCTATTGTCAAAATATTTCGAAATATTTATGCAATTTCCAGTTTTTACATTCTAGTTTGTTTTCTTTTATATATATAGAAGATATAATCTGGCGCAATGGACAGACAACTTATTTTTATATATATTGTCAAAATATATTGAAATATTTGTGCAATTCCCAGTTTGTTTAGTTTTTTCTTTTTTTTTAGTTTTTTAGCTTTTTTAGTTTTTTTTAGTTTTTTATCTTTTTTATTTTTTTATGTTTTTTCTTTTTGGGTTTTTTCTTTTTTTTATTTTTTCAATTTTTAATTTTTTTTTTAGTTTTTTCTTTTTAGTTTTTTTTTTAGTTTTTTACCATTTTTCTTTTTTCGAATTACTTTAATCTAGTTTTACCTTTTTTAGTTTTTTTTAGTTTTTTAGATGAAAATTTTTTTTAGTTTTTTTCCTTTTTTTCTTTTTAGTTTTTTATTGGTTTTTACCTTTATTTTAGCTTATTTTTCAGTTTTTTCCTTTTTTTTAGTTTTTTTTTATTTTTTATTTTTTTTAGTTTTTTACCTTTTTTTAGTTTTTTTAGTTTTTTTAGTTTTTTAGCTTTTTTACTTTTTTTATCAGTTTTTAGTTTTTTTTTGTAGTTTTTGCCTTTTTTTAGTTTTTTCAGTTTTTTTTTAGTTTTTTATTGGTTTTTACCTTTATTTTAGCTTATTTTTCAGTTTTTTCCTTTTTTTAGTTTTTTTTAGTTTTTAGTTTTTTTAGTTTTTTACCTTTTTTAGTTTTTTTAGTTTTTTTAGTTTTTTAGCTTTTTTATTTTTTTATTAGTTTTTAGTTTTTTTTGTAGTTTTTCCTTTTTTTTAGTTTTTTTAGTTTTTTCCTTTTTTTAGTTTTTTTTTATTTTTTATTTTTTTTAGTTTTTTACCTTTTTTTAGTTTTTTTAGTTTTTTAGCTTTTTTACTTTTTTTATTAGTTTTTAGTTTTTTTTTGTAGTTTTTGCCTTTTTTTAGTTTTTTTCAGTTTTTTTTTTAGTTTTTTATTGGTTTTTACCTTTATTTTAGCTTATTTTTCAGTTTTTTTCCTTTTTTTTTAGTTTTTTTTAGTTTTTAGTTTTTTTAGTTTTTTACCTTTTTTTTAGTTTTTTTAGTTTTTTTAGTTTTTTAGCTTTTTTATTTTTTTTGATTAGTTTTTAGTTTTTTTTGTAGTTTTTGCCTTTTTTTAGTTTTTTTAGTTTTTTAGCTTTTTTATTAGTTTTTAGTTTTTTTTGTAGTTTTTGCCTTTTTTTAGTTTTTTTAGTTTTTTAGCTTTTTTATTTTTTTTATTAGTTTTTAGTTTTTTTTGTAGTTTTTGCCTTTTTTTAGTTTTTTCAGTTTTGACGTCACCTGATCCAGTTTTTTCAGGTGACGTCACCTGATCCATCCACAGATCCACAGACAACTTATATTTATATATATAGATAGATATATATATATATATATATATCTATATATATAAAAATAAGTTGTCTGTCTGTCTGTCTGTGGATGGATCAGGTGACGTCACCTGAAAAAACTGGATCAGGTGACGTCAAAACTGAAAAAACTAAAAAAGGCAAAAACTACAAAAAAAACTAAAAACTAATAAAAAAATAAAAAAGCTAAAAACTAAAAAAACTAAAAAAAGGCAAAAACTACAAAAAAAACTAAAAACTAATAAAAAAGCTAAAAAACTAAAAAAACTAAAAAAAGCAAAAACTACAAAAAACTAAAAACTAATAAAAAAAATAAAAAAGCTAAAAAACTAAAAAAACTAAAAAAAGGTAAAAAACTAAAAAAACTAAAAACTAAAAAAAACTAAAAAAAAGGAAAAAACTGAAAAATAAGCTAAAATAAAGGTAAAAACCAATAAAAAACTAAAAAAAAAACTGAAAAAACTAAAAAAAGGCAAAAACTACAAAAAAACTAAAAACTAATAAAAAAAGTAAAAAAGCTAAAAAACTAAAAAAACTGACAAAAGGAATGTTCGATTAGCAATCAACAAAGCACCGGGACACAGGGAGTATAAATGACGACCAGGACATAAGTAAAAAAAAAACTAACAAAACTAAAAAGAAAGTAAAAACTACAAAAAAACTAAAAAGAAAAAAACTAAAAAAAGGCAAAAACTACAAAAAAAAACTAAAAACTAATAAAAAAGCTAAAAAACTAAAAAAAACTAAAAAAAGGCAAAAACTACAAAAAAACTAAAAACTAATAAAAAAAATAAAAAAGCTAAAAAACTAAAAAAACTAAAAAAACTAAAAAAAGGTAAAAAACTAAAAAAAAACTAAAAAAAAGGAAAAAAACTGAAAAATAAGCTAAAATAAAGGTAAAAACCAATAAAAAACTAAAAAAAAACTGAAAAAACTAAAAAAAGGCAAAAACTACAAAAAAAACTAAAAACTAATAAAAAAAGTAAAAAAGCTAAAAAACTAAAAAAAAATAAAAAAACTAAAAAAAGGTAAAAAACTAAAAAAAATATAAAATAAAAAAAAACTAAAAAAAAGGAAAAAACTGAAAAATAAGCTAAAATAAAGGTAAAAACCAATAAAAAACTAAAAAAAAAGGGAAAAAACTAAAAAAAATTTTCATCTAAAAAACTAAAAAAAACTAAAAAAGGTAAAAACTAAAAGAACTAAAAAAGAAAAAAATAAATGACGAGACAAAAGGAATGTTCGATTAGCAATCAACAAAGCACCGGGACACAGGGAGTATAAATGACGACCAGGACATAAGTAAAAAAAAAAACTAACAAAACTAAAAAGAAGGTAAAAACTACAAAAAAACTAAAAAGAAAAAAAAAACTAAAAACTAATAAAAAAACTAAAAATCTAAAAATCTAAATAAACTAAAAAAGAAAAAAAAAGGAAAAAAATAAAGGAGAAAAACAAAACTAAAAAACGAATGTATATACAGACCGGGACACCGGGATACAAATGACGACCGGGACACAGGGAATATAAATGACGACCGGGACACAGGGACACAACTACAACGGGGACACCGGGGGAAACAGGGGGATATAAATGACGACCGGGACACCGGGACAGGGAATGGTCGATTAGCAATCACCATCAACAAAGCTCAAGGGCAATCATTAGAATCATGAGGTATAGATCTGAATACAGATTGTTTTCCCATGGACCATTATATGTTGCATGTTCAAGAGTCGGTAAACCTGACAATCTATTTATATGCAAAGACAATGGGACAGCAAAGAATGTTGTATATTCGCAAGTTTTACGTAGTTAAAACCATATATATATATATATATATATATATATATATATATATATATATATATATATATATATATATATATATATACATATATATATATATATATCTATCTATATTCACAGGTGGGACATAGGGACACAACTACAATAGCGCGTAACTATTATGGCGCGTAACGACTTACGCGCGCGGGGGGGCTTGGGGGGGGGGCGCGAAGCGCCCCCACCAACTAGGTGTTGGGGTGGCGCGAAGCGCCACCCCAACAGCTAGTATATATATATAAATAAGTTGTCTGTCTGTGTGTCTGTCTGTGGATCAGGTGACGTCATTAATGGTATTTAAGACATGCGTTCACGGAAAAATGTTTAATTGTAAAATGACTGAAGAACCTACAATGGCAACAGCCGAGGAAGCTGCTCAAAGAGTCTATGCCAAAAAACTTGCTGCTGATAGAGAAAGTAAGAAAAGAAAGCGTGCCGAGGAATCACAAGAACAGCAAGAAAACAGGCTTGCAGCTGATAGAGAAAGTAAGAAAAGAAAGCGTGCCGAGGAATCACAAGAACAGCAAAAAAACAGGCTTGCGGCTAAAGAACGCAAAACCGCGCAGTTAGATGAAAATCCACCTGGAAAGCGAGAGTCAAAACATATCAAAACTGAAAATGATAGCGATGATGATTGGGTTTGGGATTTTGACTTGGATAAGGTCATCAATGCCTACCAGATTTAAGTTAAAAAACAAAGGTTCGGCGATATGTACTTCATAGTGACGCTGAAAAATAAAGAAGAAAAAAAAACTGAAAAAATGTAAAAAACTAAAAAAACTAAAAAGAAAAAACACTCAAAGATAAATTACAGACCGGGACACACAAATGACAACCGGGACACTGGGACACAGGGAATATAAATGACGACCGGGACACTCAAAGAGAAAATACAAACTGGGACACTAGGACACAAATGACGACCGGGACACAGGGAATATAAATGCTATTTATATGCACAGACAATGGGACAGCGAAGAATGTTGTATATTTGCATGTTTTACGTAGTTAAAAATATATATTTATATATATATCTCTATTCAAAGGTGGGACAGAGCTACAATGGCGCGTAACTAATATGGCGCGTAACGACTTACGCGCGCGGGGAGGCTTGGGGGGGGGGGCGAAGCGCCCCACCAACTAGGTGTTGGGGTGGCGCGAAGCGAGTTGTGCGTATGCATGTTTGTTTGTTTGTAAAAAGAGCGTTTGCATATGACGTCATTATTAGTACATAAGGCTTTGTATATGCACAGACATATAAATATAAATGCTATTTATATGCACAGACAATGGGACAGCGAAGAATGTTGTATATTCGCATGTTTTACGTAGTTAAAAATATATATTTATATCTATCTCTATTCACAGGGGGACACAGGGAACACAGCTACAATGGCGCGTAACTAATATGGCGCGTAACGACTTACGCGCGCGGGGGGGCTTGGGGGGGGCGCGAAGCGCCCCACCAACTAGGTGTTGGGGTGGCGCGAAGCGCCACCCCAACAGCTAGTATATATATATATATATATATATATATATATATATATATATATATATATATATATATATATATATATATATATATATATATATATATATATATATATATATATATATATATATATATATATATATATATATTAGCTGTTGGGGTGGCGCTTCGCGCCACCCTAACACCTAATTGGTGGGGCGCTTCACGCCCCCCAAGCCCCCGCGCGCGTAAGTCGTTACGCGCCATATTAGTTACGCGCCATTGTAGTTGTGTCCCTGTGTCCCACCTGTGAATATAGATAGATTTATATATGTGTTTCAAACTACGTAAAAATTGCGAATATACAACATTCTTGGCTTTCCCATTGTCTGTGCATATACAAAGCCGTATGTACTAATAATGACGTCATATGCAAACGCTCTTTTTACAAACAAACAAACATGCATACACACAACTCGTTTTTATATAGATAGATAGATAGATAGATACAATACAAATTAACTGCGTAAAACTTGCGAATATACAACATTCTTCGCTGTCCAATTGTCGCTGCATATAAATAGATTGTCAGATTTACCGACCCTCGAACATGCAACGTAAAATTGTCCATGGGAAAAACAATCAGTATTAAGATCTATACTACATTTTTCTAATGATTGACCTTGAGCTTTGTTAATGGTGATTGCAAATGCTAATCGATTTGGGAATTGCAATCTTTTAAATTGAAAAGGCAGATCCGTTGGAATCATGGGAATGCGAGGAATAGGAACAGCCTCACCCTCAAAAGGCCCTGTCAAGATTGTGGCCTCTATTAGGTTTTCCATTGTTTTTTTTACGGCAAGTCGCGTGCCATTGCAAAGCTTTGGTGGGTTGATATTTCTTAAAAGTATTATTGGTACGCCTATTTTTAGTTGTAGCACGTGCGGTGGAAACCCTGAAGGATCTATGGAAATTAAAAATTCAGATGGATAATTAACCGCTTCACTTGGTTCCAAAACTGTGTCGACTGACTTGTAAAGGACTGCCTGGTCTCGAATCTTGGTCAAAACAATATTGTTGATTTCGTGGACGTCTATATTTTTGGGTGCGAGAATCGCTCTTTCCCTTAGCCATTTATTATTTTTATAATTTTTTTAGAATATTCGGAAATACTTTTTCAATCAATTCATTTTTGGACGTCACTAAATTACAGAAATCAGCAGGTAGTTGTATACGTCCTGAAATTGAGTCTACTGGGAGCTTTCCGTTTCCAATTGCCAGCAATTGATCTAAAAATGTTTGACCAGAGTCATCGTTTTGCAATCGGACACGCATATTTGTAGTTAATTTTAATATTTTTACGTGTGCCCATAAATTAGAATTTTTAAGGCAAGCATTCATTTCGTCTGCAGGAGTTGATCTAGGTATTATAGGTAATGTTTGCCTGAAATCTCCCGCAAGCAATATTAATGTGCTGCCAAAGGGTTTCGACTTCCCTCTCAAATCTTTCAAGCATTGATCCAGAGCCTCGAGCGATTTTTTGTGTGCCATTGTGCACTCATCCCAAATAATAAGTTTGCATTGCTGCAATACTTTACCCATCCCAGATGATTTGGAAATATTGCACGTGGGAGTTTCTGTAGAATGCAAATTCAGAGGCAATTTCAAAGCGGAATGAGCAGTTCTTCCACCAGGCAGCAATGTTGCGGCTATTCCGGACGACGCAATTGCCAACGCTACATCATTTTTTGATCGAATTGATGCCAGAATCAGTTTTATCACAAACGTTTTGCCAGTACCTCCTGGCGCATCCAAACAGAAAATTTCTCCAACGTTGTTATCGACACAATGCATTATCGTATCATAAATGTCTTTTTGTTCCGACGTTAACTTGGAAATGTTATTTTGTACATACGACAATAGATCACTCGTACTGTAACTTTGTTCACGATCCAATTCTACACATGTCGAAACAGCAGCGATACGGTTAGGTGAAGGCATTCCCAAATCCTGAAGAGGTTTGTTTGCCATACGTACGCACAAATCTTCTATAAAAACTAAAGTGTAGTTATAAATTTCTGATGTAATATCAAAAGTCATATCTGACGTCTCTAACTGTTTTCGATGGAGTATATCTTCGGACATTTTTGACTTATATTTTTCCCATAACTCCGTAGGAGCTGATGGAGAGCAAGTTGTTAAAATGATGCCAAACAATGCACGAATTTGACTTGGGGTTGACGTTTCGCACGCGTCATTGATGCAGTTATCCCAGTGTTGGTCATTCTCCAATAAATTCAGAGCTTGGCATGCACTACAGTAAGTGTCATGTATAGTACCATTTACAGTTCTCAAATACACAAAGGATGTTGGACCGGGTACATTCACCAAAAGCAGGCGTAGAAAGAAGCATTCATGTTGATTGGGGTGAACGGTGTAGAGTCTTCCTATCGTGGTATCTTTGAAGATGGTAGGTTGGCCGTCGACTGACTTACCCTGTTTTCGACGTTCAAATACTTTATTTTTAGTATTCCACGTGTAATACGAAGGCACTTCAGTATACAGCAGTTTTTTTGCAAAAGAATCATTTTTGCAAAGCGAAAAAAAAAGCTGTTAATGTTGTATCCGGTGGATTCAGGGCTCTTTGTTGCACGTTGGTTTCCGTGAAATATACACGTTGACCATTCTGTAAATGTACCGCTAAGTGAACAACAGCTGGACTACGTTCATGTTTCGGAAATGAAAGAATTCGCCAAACAGCTTCATTACTGCTT
>NW_027063588.1:0-33040 GCF_032884065.1 Artemia franciscana
ATCACACTCTTTACCATGTGCAATCATGAAATAGTCTAATATCTTCATTTTTTCAACATACGTAGCTATTACCCTCGAAAACTAAAACTTTTGACATAGGAAAAGAGCCTTTAATCACATTCTTTACCATTTGCAATCATAAAATAGTCTAATATCTTCATTTTTTCAACATACGTAGCTATTACCCTCGAAAACTAAAACTTTTGAAATAGGAAAAAGCCTTTAATCACATTCTTTACCATTTGCAATCATAAAATAGTCTAATATCTTCATTTTTTAAACATACGTAGCTATTACCTTCGAACACTAAAACTTTTGAAATAGGAAAAGAGCCTTTAATCACATTCTTTACCATTTGCAATCATAAAATAGTCTAATATCTTCAATTTTTCAACATACGTAGCTATTACCCTCGAAAACTAAAACTTTTGAAATAGGAAAAGAGCCTTTAATTACATTCTTTACCATGTGCAATCATAAAATTGTCTAATATCTTCATTTTTTTCCACAGACAAAGCAGACAAATACGAAAAGAGCCTTTAATCACATTCTTTACCATTTGCAATCATAAAATAGTCTAATATCTTCATTTTTTCAACATACGTAGCTATTACCCTCGAAAACTAAAACTTTTGAAATAGGAAAAGAGCCTTTAATCACATTCTTTAACCATTTGCAATCATAAAATAGTCTAATATCTTCATTTTTTCAACATACGTAGCTATTACACCGGAAAAACTAAAACTTTTGAAATAGGAAAAGAGCCTTTAATCACATTCTTTACCATGTGCAATCATAAAATTGTCTAATATCTTCATTTTTTTCAACATACGTAGCTTTTACCCTCGAAAACTAAAACTTCTGAAATAGTAAAAGAGCCTTTAATCACATTCTTTACCATGTGCAATCATAAAATTGTCTACTATCTTCATTTTTTCAACATACGTAGCTATTACCCTCGAAAACTAAAACTTTTGACATAGGAAAAGAGCCTTTAATCACATTCTTTACCATTTGCAATCATAAAATAGTCTAAAATCTTCATTTTTTCAACATTCGTAGCTATTACCCTCGAAAACTAAAACTTTTGAAATAGGAAAAGAGCCTTTAATCACATTCTTTACCATGTGCAATCATAAAATTGTCTAATATCTTCATTTTTTCAACATACTTAGCTATTACCCTCGAAAACTAAAACTTTTGACATAGGAAAAGAGCCTTTAATCACATTCTTTACCATTTGCAATCATAAAATAGTCTAATATCTTCATTTTTTCAACATACGTAGCTATTACCCTTGAAAACTAAAACTGTTGACATAGGAAAAGAGCCTTTAATCACATATTTTACCATTTGCAATCATAAAATAGTCTAATATCTTCATTTTTTCAACATACGTAGCTATTACCGTCGAAAAACTAAAACTTTCGAAATACGAAAAGAGCCTTTAATCACATTCTTTACCATTTGCAATCATAAAATAGTTTAATATCTTCATTTTTTCAACATACGTAGCTTTTACCCTCGAAAACTAAAACTTTTGAAATAGGAAAAGAGCCTTTAATCACATTCTTTGCCATTTGCAATCATAAAATTGTCTAATATCTTCATTTTTTCAACATACGTAGCTATTACCCTCGAAAACTAAAACTTTTGAAATAGGAAAAGAGCCTTTAATCACATTCTTTACCATTTGCAATCATAAAATAGTCTAATATCTTAATTTTTTTCAACTTACGTAGCTATTACCCTCGAAAACTAAAACTTTTGAAATAGGAAAAGAGCCTTTAATCACATTCTTTACCATTTGCAATCATAAAATAGTCTAATATCTTCATTTTTTAAACATACGTAGCTATTACCCTCGAAGACTAAAACTTTTGAAATAGGAAAAGAGCCTTTAATCACATTCTTTACCATTTGACATCATAAAATAGTCTAATATCTTCATTTTTTTCCAACATACGTAGCTATTACCCCCGAAAACTAAAACTTTTGAAATAGGAAAAGAGCCTTTAATCACATTCTTTACCAAGTGCAATCATAAAATAGTCTAATATCTTCATTTTTTTCAACATACGTAGCTATTACCCTCGAAAACTAAAACTTTTGAAATAGGAAAAGAGCCTTTAATCACATTCTTTACCATGTGCAATCATAAAATTGTCTAATATCTTCATTTTTTCAACATATGTAGCTATTACCCTCGAAAACTAAAACTTTTGACATAGGAAAAGAGCCTTTAATCACATTCTTTACCATTTGCAATCATAAAATAGTCTAATATCTTCATTTTTTCAACATACGTAGCTATTACCCTCGAAAACTAAAACTTTTGAAATAGGAAAAGAGCCTTTAATCAGATTCTCTACCATTTGCAATCATAAAATAGTCTAATATCTTCATTTTTTTCAACATACGTAGCTATTACCCCTCGAAAAACTAAAACTTTTGAAATAGGAAAAGAGCCTTTAATCACATTCTTTACCATTTGCAATCATAAAACAGTCTAATATCTTCATTTTTTCAACATACGTAGCTATTACCCTCGAAAACTAAAACTTTTGAAATAGGAAAAGAGCCTTTAATCACATTCCTTACCATGTGCAATCATAAATAGTCTAATATCTTCATTTTTTCAATATACGTAGCTATTACCCTCGAAAACTAAAACTTTTTGACATAGGAAAAGAGCCTTTAATCACATTCTTTACCATTTGCAATAATAAAATAGTCTAATATCTTCATTTTTTCAACATAAGTAGCTATTACCCTCGAAAACTAAAACTTTTGAAATAGGAAAAGAGCCTTTAATCACATTCTTTACCATGTGCAATCATAAAATTGTCTAATATCTTCATTTTTTCAACATACGTAGCTATTACCCCCTCGAAAACTAAAACTTTTGACATAGGAAAAGAGCCTTTAATCACATTCTTTACCATTTGCAATCATAAAATAGTCTAATATCTTCATTTTTTTCAACATACGTAGCTATTACCCTCGAAAACTAAAACTTTTGAAATAGGAAAAGAGCCTTTAATCACATTCTTTACCATTTGCAATAATAAAATAGTCTAACATCTTCATTTTTTTCAACATACTTAGCTCTTACCCCCGAAAACTAAAACTTTTGAAAAAGGAAAAGAGCCTTTAATCACATTCTTTACCATTTGCAATCATAAAATAGTCTAATATCTTCATTTTTTCCACAGACAAAGCTATTACACTCGAAAACTAAAACTTTTGAAATAGGAAAAGAGCCTTTAATCACATTCTTAACCATTTGCAATCATAAAATAGTCAAATATCTTCATTTTTTCAACATACGTAGCTATTACCCTCGAAAACTAAAACTTTTGAAATAGGAAAAGAACCTTTAATCACATTCTTTACCATTTGCAATCATAAAATAGTCTAATATCTTCATTTTTTCCACAGACAAAGCTATTACCCCTCGAAACCTAAAACTTTTGAAATAGGAAAAGAGCCTTTAATCACATTCTTTACCATTTGCAATCATAAAATAGTCTAATATCTTCATTTTTTCAACATACGTAGCTATTACCCTCGAAAACTAAAACTTTTGAAATAGGAAAAGAGCCTTTAATCACATTCTTTACCTCGTGCAATCATAAAATAGTCTAATATCTTCATTTTTTTCAACATACGCAGCTATTACCCTCGAAAACTAAAACTTTTGACATATGAAAAGAGCCTTTAATCACATTCTTTACCATTTGCTATCATAAAATAGTCTAATATCTTCATTTTTTTCCACAGACAAAGCTATTACCCTCGAAAACTAAAACTTTTGAAATAGGAAAAGAGCCTTTAATAACATTCTTTACCATGGTCAATCATAAAATTGTCTAATATCTTCATTTTTTCAACATACGTAGCTATTACCCTCGAAAACTAAAACTTTTGACATAGGAAAAGAGCCTTTAATCACATTCTTTACCATGTGCAATCATAAAATAGTCTAATATTTTCATTTTTTCAACATACGTAGCTATTACCCTCAAAAACTAACCATTTGCAATCATAAAATAGTCTAACATCTTCATTTTTTCAACATACTTAGCTCTACCCTCGAAAACTAAAACTTTTGAAATAGGAAAAGAGCCTTTAATCACATTCTTTGCCATTTGCAATCATAAAATTGTCTAATATCTTCATTTTTTCAACATACGTAGCTATTACCCTCGAAAACTAAAACTTTTGAAATAGGAAAAGAGCCTTTAATCACATTCTTTACCATTTGCAATCATAAAATAGTCTAATATCTTAATTTTTTCAACTTACGTAGCTATTACCCTCGAAAACTAAAACTTTTGAAATAGGAAAAGAGCCTTTAATCACATTCTTTACCATTTGCAATCATAAAAATAGTCTAATATCTTCATTTTTTAAACATACGTAGCTATTACCCTCGAAAACTAAAACTTTTGAAATAGGAAAAGAGCCTTTAATCACATTCTTTACCATTTGACATCATAAAATAGTCTAATATCTTCATTTTTTCAACATACGTAGCTATTAACCCCCGAAAACTAAAACTTTTGAAATAGGAAAAGAGCCTTTAATCACATTCTTTACCAAGTGCAATCATAAAATAGTCTAATATCTTCATTTTTTCAACATACGTAGCTATTACCCTCGAAAACTAAAACTTTTGAAATAGGAAAAGAGCCTTTAATCACATTCTTTACCATGTGCAATCATAAAATTGTCTAATATCTTCATTTTTTTCAACATATGTAGCTATTACCCTCGAAAACTAAAACTTTTGACATAGGGAAAAGAGCCTTTAATCACATTCTTTACCATTTGCAATCATAAAATAGTCTAATATCTTCATTTTTTCAACATACGTAGCTATTACCCTCGAAAACTAAAACTTTTGAAATAGGAAAAGAGCCTTTAATCAGATTCTTTACCATTTGCAATCATAAAATAGTCTAATATCTTCATTTTTTTCAACATACGTAGCTATTACCCTCGAAAACTAAAACTTTTGAAATAGGAAAAGAGCCTTTAATCACATTCTTTACCATTTGCAATCATAAAACAGTCTAATATCTTCATTTTTTCAACATACGTAGCTATTACCCTCGAAAACTAAAACTTTTGAAATAGGAAAAGAGCCTTTAATCACATTCCTTACCATGTGCAATCATAAATAGTCTAATATCTTCATTTTTTCAATATACGTAGCTATTACCCTCGAAAACTAAAACTTTTGACGTAGGAAAAGAGCCTTTAATCACATTCTTTACCATTTGCAATAATAAAATAGTCTAATATCTTCATTTTTTTCAACATACGTAGCTATTACCCTCGAAACTAAAACTTTTGACATAGGAAAAGAGCCTTTAATCACATTCTTTACCATTTGCAATCATAAAACAGTCTAATATCTTCATTTTTTCAACATACGTAGCTATTACCCTCGAAAACTAAAACTTTTGAAATAGGAAAAGAGCCTTTAAATCACATTCCTTACCATGTGCAATCATAAATAGTCTAATATCTTCATTTTTTCAATATACGTAGCTATTACCCTCGAAAACTAAAACTTTTGAAATACGAAAAGAGCCTTTAATCACATTCTTTACCATGTGCAATCATAAAATTGTCTAATATCTTCATTTTTTCAACATACGTAGCTATTACCCTCGAAAACTAAAACTTTTGACATAGGAAAAGAGCCTTTAATCACATTCTTTACCATTTGCAATCATAAAATAGTCTAATATCTTCATTTTTTCAACATACGTAGCTATTACCCTCGAAAACTAAAACTTTTGAAATAGGAAAAGAGCCTTTAATCACATTCTTTACCATTTGCAATAATAAAATAGTCTAACATCTTCATTTTTTCAACATACTTAGCTCTTACCCCCGAAAACTAAAACTTTTGAAAAAGGAAAAGAGCCTTTAATCACATTCTTTACCATTTGAAATCATAAATTAGTCTAATATCTTCATTTTTTTCCACAGACAAAGCTATTACACTCGAAAACTAAAACTTTTGAAATAGGAAAAGAGCCTTTAATCACATTCTTAACCATTTGCAATCATAAAATAGTCCAAATATCTTCATTTTTTTCAACATACGTAGCTATTACCCTCGAAAACTAAAACTTTTGAAATAGGAAAAGAACCTTTAATCCCATTCTTTACCATTTGCAATCATAAAATAGTCTAATATCTTCATTTTTTTCCACAGACAAAGCTATTACCCTCGAAACCTAAAACTTTTGAAATAGGAAAAGAGCCTTTAATCACATTCTTTACCATTTGCAATCATAAAATAGTCTAATATCTTCATTTTTTCAACATACGTAGCTATTACCCTCGAAAACTAAAACTTTTGAAATAGGAAAAGAGCCTTTAATCACATTCTTTACCTCGCGCAATCATAAAATAGTCTAATATCTTCATTTTTTCAACATACGCAGCTATTACCCTCGAAAACTAAAACTTTTGACATATGAAAAGAGCCTTTAATCACATTCTTTACCATTTGCTATCATAAAATAGTCTAATATCTTCATTTTTTCCACAGACAAAGCTATTACCCTCGAAAACTAAAACTTTTGAAATAGGAAAAGAGCCTTTAATAACATTCTTTACCATGGTCAATCATAAAATTGTCTAATATCTTCATTTTTTCAACATACGTAGATATTACCCCTCGAAAACTAAAACTTTTGACATAGGAAAAGAGCCTTTAATCACATTCTTTACCATTTGCAATCATAAAATAGTCTAATATCTTAATTTTTTTCAACTTACGTAGCTATTACCCTCGAAAACTAAAACTTTTGAAATAGGAAAAGAGCCTTTAATCACATTCTTTACCATTTGCAATCATAAAATAGTCTAATATCTTCATTTTTTAAACATACGTAGCTATTACCCCTCGAAAACTAAAACTTTTGAAATAGGAAAAGAGCCTTTAATCACATTCTTTACCATTTGACATCATAAAATAGTCTAATATCTTCATTTTTTTCAACATACGTAGCTATTACCCCCGAAAACTATAACTTTTGAAATAGGAAAAGAGCCTTTAATCACATTCTTTACAAGTGCAATCATAAAATAGTCTAATATCTTCATTTTTTCAACATACGTAGCTATTACCCTCGAAAACTAAAACTTTTGAAATAGGAAAAGAGCCTTTAATCACATTCTTTACCATGTGCAATCATAAAATTGTCTAATATCTTCATTTTTTCAACATATGTAGCTATTACCCTCGAAAACTAAAACTTTTGACATAGGGAAAAGAGCCTTTAATCACATTCTTTACCATTTGCAATCATAAAATAGTCTAATATCTTCATTTTTTCAACATACGTAGCTATTACCCTCGAAAACTAAAACTTTTGAAATAGGAAAAGAGCCTTTAATCAGATTCTTTACCATTTGCAATCATAAAATAGTCTAATATCTTCATTTTTTCAACATACGTAGCTATTACCCTCGAAAACTAAAACTTTTGAAATAGGAAAAGAGCCTTTAATCACATTCTTTACCATTTGCAATCATAAAACAGTCTAATATCTTCATTTTTTCAACATACGTAGCTATTACCCTCGAAAACTAAAACTTTTGAAATAGGAAAAGAGCCTTTAATCACATTCCTTACCATGTGCAATCATAAATAGTCTAATATCTTCATTTTTTCAATATACGTAGCTATTACCCCTCGAAAACTAAAACTTTTGACATAGGAAAAGAGCCTTTAATCACATTCTTTACCATTTGCAATAATAAAATAGTCTAATATCTTCATTTTTTCAACATACGTAGCTATTACCCTCGAAAACTAAAACTTTTGACATAGGAAAAGAGCCTTTAATCACATTCTTTACCATTTGCAATCATAAAACAGTCTAATATCTTCATTTTTTCAACATACGTAGCTATTACCCTCGAAAACTAAAACTTTTGAAATAGGAAAAGAGCCTTTAATCACATTCCTTACCATGTGCAATCATAAATAGTCTAATATCTTCATTTTTTCAATATACGTAGCTATTACCCTCGAAAACTAAAACTTTTGAAATACGAAAAGAGCCTTTAATCACATTCTTTACCATGTGCAATCATAAAATTGTCTAATATCTTCATTTTTTCAACATACGTAGCTATTACCCTCGAAAACTAAAACTTTTGACATAGGAAAAGAGCCTTTAATCACATTCTTTACCATTTGCAATCATAAAATAGTCTAATATCTTCATTTTTTTCAACATACGTAGCTATTACCCTCGAAAACTAAAACTTTTGAAATAGGAAAAGAGCCTTTAATCACATTCTTTACCATTTGCAATCATAAAATAGTCTAACATCTTCATTTTTTCAACATACTTAGCTCTTACCCCCGAAAACTAAAACTTTTGAAATAGGAAAAGAGCCTTTAATCACATTCTTTACCATTTGCAATCATAAAATAGTCTAATATCTTCATTTTTTCCACAGACAAAGCTATTACACTCGAAAACTAAAACTTTTGAAATAGGAAAAGAGCCTTTAATCACATTCTTAACCATTTGCAATCATAAAATAGTCAAATATCTTCATTTTTTCAACATACGTAGCTATTACCCTCGAAAACTAAAACTTTTGAAATAGGAAAAGAAAATTTAATCACATTCTTTACCATTTGCAATCATAAAATAGTCTAATATCTTCATTTTTTCCACAGACAAAGCTATTACCCTCGAAACCTAAAACTTTTGAAATAGGAAAAGAGCCTTTAATCACATTCTTTACCATTTGCAATCATAAAATAGTCTAATATCTTCATTTTTTTCAACATACGTAGCTATTACCCCTCGAAAACTAAAACTTTTGAAATAGGAAAAGAGCCTTTAATCACATTCTTTACCACGTGCAATCATAAAATAGTCTAATATCTTCATTTTTTCAACATACGCAGCTATTACCCTCGAAAACTAAAACTTTTGACATATGAAAAGAGCCTTTAATCACATTCTTTACCATTTGCTATCATAAAATAGTCTAATATCTTCATTTTTTCCACAGACAAAGCTATTACCCTCGAAAACTAAAACTTTTGAAATAGGAAAAGAGCCTTTAATAACATTCTTTACCATGGTCAATCATAAAATTGTCTAATATCTTCATTTTTTCAACATACGTAGATATTACCCTCGAAAACTAAAACTTTTGACATAGGAAAAGAGCCTTTAATCACATTCTTTACCATGTGCAATCATAAAATAGTCTAATATTTTCATTTTTTCAACATACGTAGCTATTTCCCTCAAAACTAACCATTTGCAATCATAAAATAGTCTAACATCTTCATTTTTTCAACATACTTAGCTCTTACCCTCGAAAACTAAAACTTTTGAAATAGGAAAAGAGCCTTTAATCACATTCATTACCATTCGCAATCATAAAATAGTCTAATATCTTCATTTTTTTCAACATACGTAGCTATTACCCCTCGAAAACTAAAACTTTTGACATAGGAAAAGAGCCTTTAATCACATTCTTTACCATGTGCAATCATAAAATAGTCTAATATTTTCACTTTTTCAACATACGTAGCTATTACCCTCAAAACTAACCATTTGCAATCATAAAATAGTCTAACATCTTCATTTTTTCAACATACTTAGCTCTTACCCTCGAAAACTAAAACTTTTGATATAGGAAAAGAGCCTTTAATCACATTCTTTACCATTTGCAATCATAAAATAGTCTAATATCTTCATTTTTTTCAACATACGTAGCTATTACCCTCAAAACTAAACTTTTGACATAGGAAAAGAGCCTTTAATCACACTCTTTACCATTTGCAATCATAAAATAGTCTAATATCTTCATTTTTTCAACATACCTAGCTATTACCCTGGAAAACTAAAACTTGTGACATAGGAAAAGAGCCTTTAATCACATTCTTTACCATTTGCAATCATAAAATAGTCTAATATCTTTATTTTTTCAACATACGTAGCTATTACCCTCGAAAACTAAAACTTTTGAAATAGGAGAAGAGCCTTTAATCACATTCTTCACCATTTGCAATCATAAAATAGTCTAATATCTTCATTTTTTCAACATACGTAGCTATTACCCTCGAAAA
The DNA here is from genome assembly GCF_032884065.1 of Artemia franciscana. Taxonomy (NCBI): domain Eukaryota; kingdom Metazoa; phylum Arthropoda; class Branchiopoda; order Anostraca; family Artemiidae; genus Artemia; species Artemia franciscana. The sequence continues at coordinate 10,136 of NW_027063588.1, forward strand.
CTAAAACTTTTGACATAGGAAAAGAGCCTTTAATTACATTCTTTACCATTTGCAATCATAAAATAGTCTAATATCTTAAATTTTTCAACATACGTAGCTATGACCCTCGAAAACTAAAACTTTTGAAATAAGAAAAGAGCCTTTAATCACATTCTTTACCATTTGCAATCATAAAATAGTCTAATATCTTCATTTTTTCAACATACGTAGCTATTACCCTCGAAAACTAAAACTTTTGAAATAGCAAAAGAGCCTTTAATCGCATTCTTTACCATGTGCAATCATAAATCATAAAAAAAATTTCGATTTTAAATGGTAAAGACTGTGATTAAAGGCTCTTTTCCTATTTCAAAAGTTTTAGTTTTCGAGGGTAATTGCTTTTGAAAACTTTTGAAATAGGAAAAGAGCCTTTAATCACATTCTTTACCATTTGCAATCATAAAATAGTCTAACATCTTCATTTTTTCAACATACTTAGCTCTTACCCCCGAAAAATAAAACTTTTGAAAAAGGAAAAGAGCCTTTAATCACATTCTTTACCATTTGAAATCATAAAATAGTCTAATATCTTCATTTTTTTCCCCAGACAAAGCTATTACACTCGAAAATTAAAACTTTTGAAATAGGAAAAGAGCCTTTAATCACATTCTTAACCATTTGCAATCATAAAATAGTCAAATATCTTCATTTTTTCAACATACGTAGCTATTACCCCTCGAAAACTAAAACTTTTGAAATAGGAAAAGAACCTTTAATCACATTCTTTACCATTTACAATCATAAAATAGTCTAATATCTTCATTTTTTTCCACAGACAAAGCTATTACCCCTCGAAACCTAAAACTTTTGAAATAGGAAAAGAGCCTTTAATCACATTCTTTACCATTTGCAATCATAAAATAGTCTAATATCTTCATTTTTTCAACATACGTAGCAATTACCCTCGAAAACTAAAACTTTTGACATAGGAAAAGAGCCTTTAATCACATTCTTTACCTCGTGCAATCATAAAATAGTCTAATATCTTCATTTTTTTCAACATACGCAGCTATTACCCTCGAAAACTAAAACTTTTGACATATGAAAAGAGCCTTTAATCACATTCTTTACCATTTGCTATCATAAAATAGTCTAATATCTTCATTTTTTCCACAGACAAAGCTATTACCCTCGAAAACTAAAACTTTTGAAATAGGAAAAGAGCCTTTAATAACATTCTTTACCATGGTCAATCATAAAATTGTCTAATATCTTCATTTTTTCAACATACGTAGCTATTACCCTCGAAAACTAAAACTTTTGACATAGGAAAAGAGCCTTTAATCACATTCTTTACCATGTGCAATCATAAAATAGTCTAATATTTTCATTTTTTTCCACAGACATAGCTATTACCCTCGAAAACTAAAACTTTTGAAATAGGAAAAGAGCCTTTAATCACATTCATTACCATTCGCAATCATAAAATAGTCTAATATCTTCATTTTTTCCACAGACAAAGCTATTACCCTCGAAAACTAAAACTTTTGATATAGGAAAAGAGCCTTTAATCACATTCTTTACCATTTGCAATCATAAAATAGTCTAATATCTTCATTTTTTCAACATACATAGCTATTATCCTCGAAAACTAAAACTTTTGAAATGAGAAAAGAGCCTTTAATCACATTCTTTACCATGTGCAATCATAAAATAGTCTAATATCTTCATTTTTTCAACAGACAAAGCTATTACCCTCGAAAATTAAACTTTTGAAATAGGAAAAGAGCCTTTAATCACATTCTTTACCATTTGCAATCATAAAATAGTCTAATATCTTCATTTTTTCAACATACGTAGCTATTACCCTCGAAAACTAATACTTTTGACATAGGAAAAGAGCCTTTAATCACATTCTTTACCATTTGCAATCATAAAATAGTCTAATATCCTCATTTTTTTCAGCATACGTAGCTATTACCCTCGAAAACTAAAACTTTTGACATAGGAAAAGAGGCTTTAATCACATTCTTTACCATTTGCAATCATAAAATAGTCTAATATCTTCATTTTTTAAAACATACGTAGCTATTACCCTCGAAAACTAAAACTTTTGAAATAGGAAAAGAGGCTTTAATCACATTCTTTACCATTTGCAATCATAAAATAGTCTAATATCTTCATTTTTTCAACATACGTAGCTATTACCCTCGAAAACTAAAACTTTTGAAATAGGAAAAGAACCTTTAATCAAATTCTTTACCATTTGCAATCATAAAATAGTCTAATATCTTCATTTTTTCACATACGTAGCTATTACCCTCGAAAACTAAAACTTTTGAAATAGGAAAAGAGCCTTTAGTCACATTCTTTACCATTTGATATCACAAAATAGTCTAATATCTTCATTTTTTCAACATACGTAGCTATTACCCCCCGAAAACTAAAACTTTTGAAATAGGAAAAGAGCCTTTAATAACATTCTTTACCATGGTCAATCATAAAATTGTCTAATATATTCATTTTTTCAACATACGTAGCTATTACCCTCGAAAACTAAAACTTTTGACATAGGAAAAAAGCCTTTAATCACATTCTTTACCATGTGCAATCATAAAATAGTCTAATATCTTCATTTTTTTCCACAGACATAGCTATTACCCTCGAAAACTAAAACTTTTGAAATAGGAAAAGAGCCTTTAATCACATTCTTTACCATTTGCAATCAGCTATTACCCTCGAAAACTAAAACTTTGAAATCGGAAAAGAGCCTTTAATCACATTCTTTACCATGTGCAATCATAAAATAGTCTAAAATCTTCATACTTTCCACAGACATAGCTATTACCCTCGAAAACTAAAACTTTTCAAATAGGAAAAGAGCCTTTTAATCACATTCTTTACCATTTCCAATCATAAAATAGTCTAATATCTTCATTTTTTCAACATACGTAGCTATTACCCTCGAAAACTAAAACTTTTGACATAGGAAAAGAGCCTTTAATCACATTCTCTACCATTTGCAATCAGAAAATAGTCTAATATCTTCATTTTTTTCAACATACATAGCTATTACCCTCGAAAACTAAAACTTTTGAAATAGGAAAAGAGCCTTTAATCACATTCTTTACCATGTGCAATGATAAAATAGTCTAATATCTTCATTTTTTTTCCACAGAAAAAGCTATTACCCTCGAAAACTAAAACTTTTGAAATAGGAAAAGAGCCTTTAATCACATTCTTTACCATTTGCAATCATAAAATAGTCTAATATCTTCATTTTTTCAACATACGTAGCTATTACCCTCAAAACTAAAACTTTTGACATAGGAAAAGAGCCTTTAATCACATTCTTTACCATTTGCAATCATAAAATAGTCTAATATCTTCATTTTTTCAACATACCTAGCTATTACCCTGGAAAACTAAAACTTGTGACATAGGAAAAGAGCCTTTAATCACATTCTTTACCATTTGCAATCATAAAATAGTCTAATATCTTTATTTTTTCAACATACGTAGCTATTACCCTCGAAAACTAAAACTTTTGAAATAGGAGAAGAGCCTTTAATCACATTCTTCACCATTTGCAATCATAAAATAGTCCTAATATCTTCATTTTTTCAACATACGTAGCTATTACCCTCGAAAACTAAAACTTTTGACATAGGAAAAGAGCCTTTAATTACATTCTTTACCATTTGCAATCATAAAATAGTCTAATATCTTAAATATTTCAACATACGTAGCTATGACCCTCGAAAACTAAAACTTTTGAAATAAGAAAAGAGCCTTTAATCACATTCTTTACCATTTGCAATCATAAAATAGTCTAATATCTTCATTTTTTTCAACATACGTAGCTATTACCCTCGAAAACTAAAACTTTTGAAATAGCAAAAGAGCCTTAAATCGCATTCTTTACCATGTGCAATCATAAATCATAAAAAAATTTTTGATTTTAAATGGTAAAGACTGTGATTAAAGGCTCTTTTCCTAATTTCAAAAGTTTTAGTTTTCGAGGGTAATTGCTACGTATGTTGAAAAAATGAAGATAATAGACTATTTTATGATTGCACATGGTAAAGAATGTGATTAAAGGTTCTTTTACTATGTCAATAGTTTTAGTTTTCGAGGGTAATAGCTACGTATGTTGAAAAAATGAAGATATTAGACTATTTTATGATTGCAAATGGTAAAGAATGTGATTAAAGGCTCTTTTCCTATTTCAAAAGTTTTAGATTTCGAGGGTAAAAGCTTTGTCTGTGGAAAAAAATGAAGATATTAGACTATTTTATGTTTGCAAATGGTAAAGAATGTGATTAAAGGCTCTTTTCCTATTTCAAAAGTTCTAGTTTTCGAGGGTAATAGCTACGTATGTTGAAAAAATGAAGATATTAGACTATTTTATGATTGCAAATGGTAAAGAATGTGATTTAAAGGCTCTTTGCCTATTTCAAAAGTTTTAGTTTTCGAGGGTAAAAGCTACGTATGTTGAAAAAATGAAGATATTAGACAATTTTATGAGTGCAAATGGTAAAGAATGTGATTAAAGGCTCTTTTCCTATGTCAAACGTTTTAGTTTTCGAGGGTAATAGCTACGTATGTGAAAAAAATGAAGGTATTAGACTATTTTATGATTGCAAATGGTAAAGAATGTGATTAAAGGCTCTTTTGCTATTTCAAAAGTTTTAGTTTTCGAGGGTAATAGCTACGTATGTTGAAAAAATGAAGATATTAGACTATTTTATGATTGCACATGGTAAAGAATGTGATTAAAGGCTCTTTTCCTATTTCAAAAGTTTTAGTTTTCGAGGGTAATAGCTGCATATGTTGAAAAAATGAAGATATTAGACAATTTTATGATTGCACATGGTAAAGAATGTGATTAAAGGCTCTTTTCCTATTTCAAAAGTTTTAGTTTTCGAGAGTAATAGCTTTGTCTGTGGAAAAAATAAAGATATTAGACTATTTTATGATTGCAAATGGTAATCTCTTTTCCAATTTCAAAAGTTTTAGTTTTCGAGGGTAATAGCTACGTATGCTGAAAAAATGAAGATATTAGACTATTTTATGATTGCAAACGGTAAAGAATGTGATTAAAGGCTCTTTTCCTATTTCAAAAGTTTTATTTTTCGAGGGTAATAGCTACGTATGAAGAAAAAATGAAGATATTAGACTATTTTATGATTGCAAATGGTAAAGAATGTGATTAAAGGCTTTTTTCCTATTTCAAAAGTTTTAGTTTTCGAGGGTAATAGCTATGTATGTTGAAAAAAATGAAGATATTAGACAATTTTATGATTGCAAATGGTAAAGAATGTGATTAAAGGCTCTTTTCCTATGTCAAAAGTTTTAGTTTTCGATGGTAATAGCTACGTATGAAGAAAAAATGAAGATATTAGACTATTTTATGATTGCAAATGGTAAAGAATGTGATTAAAGGCTTTTTTCCTATTTCAAAAGTTTTAGTTTTCGAGGGTAATAGCTACGTATGTTGAAAAAATGAAGATATTAGACTATTTTATGATTGCACATGGTAAAGAATGTGATTAAAGGCTCTTTTCCTATTTCAAAAGCTTTAGTTTTTCGAGGGTAATAGCTTTGTCTGTGGAAAAAAATGAAGATATTAGACTATTTTATGATTGCAAATGGTAAAGAATGTGATTAAAGGCTCTTTTCTTATTTCGAAAGTTTTAGTTTTCGAGGGGTAATAGCTACGTATGTTGAAAAAATGAAGATATTAGACTATTTTATGATTGCAAATGGTAAAGAATGTGATTAAAGGCTCTTTTCCTATTTCAAAAGTTTTAGTTTTCGAGGGTAATAGCTACGTATGCTGAAAAAATGAAGATATTAGACAATTTTATGATTGCAAATGGTAAAGAATGTGATTAAAGGCTCTTTTCCTATGTCAAAAGTATTAGTTTTCGAGGGTAATAGCTACGTATGAAGAAAAAATGAAGATATTAGACTATTTTATGATTGCAAATGGTAAAGAATGTGATTAAAGGCTTTTTTCCTATTTCAAAAGTTTTAGTTTTCTAGGGTAATTGCTACGTATGTTGAAAAAATGAAGATATTAGACAATTTTATGATTGCACATGGTAAAGAATGTGATTAAAGGCTCTTTTCCTATTTCAAAAGTTTTAGTTTTCGAGAGTAATAGCTTTGTCTGTGGAAAAAATGAAGATATTAGACTATTTTATGATTGCAAATGGTAATCTCTTTTAAAATTTCAAAAGTTTTAGTTTTCGAGGGTAATAGCTACGTATGTTTAAAAAATGAAGATATTAGACTATTTTATGATTGCAAACGGTAAAGAATGTGATTAAAGGCTCTTTTCCTATGTCAAAAGTTTTAGTTTTCGAGGGTATTAGCTACGTATATTGAAAAAATGAAGATATTAGACAATTTTATGATTGCACATGGTAAAGAATGTGATTAAAGGCTCTTTTCCTATGTCAAAAGTTTTAGTTTTCGAGGGTTATAGCTACGTATGTTGAAAAAATGAAGATATTAGACTATTTTATGATTGCAAATGGTAAAGAATGTGATTAAAGGCTCTTTTCCTATTTCAAAAGTTTTAGTTTCCGAGGGTAATAGCTACGTATGTTGAAAAAATGAAGATATTAGACTATTTTATGATTGCACATGGTAAAGAATGTGATTAAAGGCTCTTTTCCTATTTCAAAAGTTTTAGTTTTCGAGGGTAATAGCTACGTATGTTGAAAAAATGAAGATATTAGACAATTTTATGATTGTACATGGTAAAGAATGTGATTAAAGGCTCTTTTCCTATTTCAAAAGTTTTAGTTTTCGAGAGTAATAGCTTTGTCTGTGGAAAAAATGAAGATATTAGACTATTTTATGATTGCAAATGGTAATCTCTTTTCCTATTTCAAAAGTTTTAGTTTTCGAGGGTAATTGCTACGTATGTTGAAAAAATGAAGATATTAGACTATTTTATGATTGCAAATGGTATAGAATGTGATTAAAGGCTCTTTTCCTATTTCAAAAGTTTTAGTTTTCGAGAGTATTAGCTTTGTCTGTGGAAAAAATGAAGATATTAGACTATTTTATGATTGCAAATGGTAAAGAATGTGATTAAAGGCTCTTTTCCTATTTCAAAGTTCTAGTTTTCGAGGGTAATAGCTACGTATGTTGAAAAAATGAAGATATTAGACTATTTTATGATTGCAAATGGTAAAGAATGTGATTAAAGGCGCTTTTACTATGTCAAAAGTTTTAGTTTTCGAGGGTAATAGCTACGTATGTTGAAAAAATGAAGATATTAGACTATTTTATGATTGCAAATGGTAAAGAATGTGATTAAAGGCTCTTTTCCTATTTCAAAAGTTTTAGTTTTCGAGAGTATTAGCTTTGTCTGTGGAAAAAATGAAGATATTAGACTATTTTATGATTGCAAATGGTAAAGAATGCGATTAAAGGCTCTTTTCCTATTTCAAAAGTTCTAGTTTTCGAGGGTAATAGCTACGTATGTTGGAAAAATGAAGATATTAGACTATTTTATGATTGCAAATGGTAAAGAATGTGATTAAAGGCTCTTTTCCTATTTCAAAAGTTTTAGTTTTCGAGGGTAATAGCTACGTATGTTGAAAAAATGAAGATATTAGACAATTTTATGATTGCAAATGGTAAAGAATGTGATTAAAGGCTCTTTTCCTATGTCAAAAGTTTTAGTTTTCGAGGGGTAATAGCTACGTATGTTGTAAAAATGAAGATATTAGACTATTTTATGATTGCAAATGGTAAAGAATGTGATTAAAGGCTCTTTTCCTATTTCAAAAGTTTTAGTTTTCGAGGGTAATAGCTACGTATGTTGAAAAAATGAAGATATGATTGCAAATGGTAAAGAATGTGATTAAAGGCTCTTTTCCTATGTCAAAAGTTTTTCTTTTCAAGGGTAATAGCTACGTATGAAGAAAAAATGAAGATATTAGACTATTTTATGATTGCAAATGGTAAAGAATCTGATTAAAGGCTTTTTTCCTATTTCAAAAGTTTTAGTTTTCTAGGGTAATTGCTACGTATGTTGAAAAAAATGAAGATATTAGACAATTTTATGATTGCACATGGTAAAGAATGTGATTAAAGGCTCTTTTCCTATTTCAAAAGTTTTAGTTTTTCGAGGGTAATAGCTTTGTCTGTGGAAAAAATGAAGATATTAGACTATTTTATGATTGCAAATGGTAAAGAATGTGATTAAAGGCTTTTTTCTTATTTCAAAAGTTTTAGTTTTCGAGGGTAATAGCTACGTATGTTGAAAAAATGAAGATATTAGACTATTTTATGATTGCAAATGGTAAAGAATGTGATTAAAGGCTCTTTTCCTATTTCAAAAGTTTTAGTTTTCGAGGGTAATAGCTACGTATGCTGAAAAAATGAAGATATTAGACAATTTTATGATTGCAAATGGTAAAGAATGTGATTAAAGGCTCTTTTCCTATGTCAAAAGTTTTAGTTTTCGAGGGTAATGCTACGTATGAAGAAAAAATGAAGATATTAGACTATTTTATGATTGCAAATGGTAAAGAATGTGATTAAAGGCTTTTTTCCTATTTCAAAAGTTTTAGTTTTCTAGGGTAATTGCTACGTATGTTGAAAAAATGAAGATATTAGACAATTTTATGATTGCACATGGTAAAGAATATGATTAAAGGCTCTTTTCCTATTTCAAAAGTTTTAGTTTTCGAGAGTAATAGCTTTGTCTGTGGAAATAATGAAGATATTAGACTATTTTATGATTGCAAATGGTAATCTCTTTTCCAATTTCAAAAGTTTTAGTTTTTGAGGGTAATAGTTACGTATGTTTAAAAAATGAAGATATTAGACTATTTTATGATTGCAAACGGTAAAGAATGTGATTAAAGGCTCTTTTCCTATGTCAAAAGTTTTAGTTTTCGAGGGTAATAGCTAAGTATGTTGAAAAATGAAGATATTAGACTATTTTATGATTGCAAATGGTAAAGAATGTGATTAAAGGCTCTTTTCCTATTCAAAAGTTTTAGTTTTCTAGGGTAATAGCTACGTATGTTGAAAAAATGAAGATATTAGACTATTTTATGATTGCAAACGGTAAAGAATGTGATTAAAGGCTCTTTTCCTATGTCAAAAGTTTTATTTTTCGAGGGTAATAGCTACGTATGTTGAAAAAAATGAAGATATTAGACTATTTTATGATTGCACATGTTAGAGAATGTGATTAAAGGCTCTTTTCCTATTTCAAAAGTTTTAGTTTTCTAGGGGTAATAGCTACGTATGTTGAAAAAATGAAGATATTAGACAATTTTATGATTGCACATGGTAAAGAATGTGATTAAAGGCTCTTTTCCTATTTCAAAAGTTTAGTTTTCGAGGGTATTAGCTACGTATATTGAAAAAAGAAGATATTAGACAATTTTATGATTGCACATGGTAAAGAATGTGATTAAAGGCTCTTTTCCTATGTCAAAAGTTTTAGTTTTCGAGGGTAATAGCTACGTATGTTGAAAAAATGAAGATATTAGACTATTTTATGATTGCACATGGTAAAGAATGTGATTAAAGGCTCTTTTCCTATTTCAAAAGTTTTAGTTTTCGAGGGTAATAGCTACGTATGTTGAAAAATGAAGATATTAGACAATTTTATGATTGTACATGGTAAAGAATGTGATTAAAGGCTCTTTTCCTATTTCAAAAGTTTTAGTTTTCGAGAGTAATAGCTTTGTCTGTGGAAAAAATGAAGATATTAGACTATGTTATGATTGCAAATGGTAATCTCTTTTCCTATTTCAAAAGTTTTAGTTTTCGAGGGTAATTGCTACGTATGTTGAAAAAATGAAGATATTAGACTATTTTATGATTGCAAATGGTATAGAATGTGATTAAAGGCTCTTTTCCTATTTCAAAAGTTTTAGTTTTCGAGAGTATTAGCTTTGTCTGTGGAAAAAATGAAGATATTAGACTATTTTATGATTGCAAATGGTAAAGAATGTGATTAAAGGCTCTTTTCCTATTTCAAAAGTTCTAGTTTTCGAGGGTAATAGCTACGTATGTTGAAAAAATGAAGATATTAGACTATTTTATGATTGCAAATGGTAAAGAATGTGATTAAAGGCTCTTTTACTATGTCAAAAGTTTTAGTTTTCGAGGGTAATAGCTACGTATGTTGAAAAAATGAAGATATTAGACTATTTTATGATTGCAAATGGTAAAGAATGTGATTAAAGGCTCTTTTCCTATTTCAAAAGTTTTAGTTTTCGAGAGTATTAGCTTTGTCTGTGGAAAAAATGAAGATATTAGACTATTTTATGATTGCAAATGGTAAAGAATGTGATTAAAGGCTCTTTTCCTATTTCAAAAGTTCCAGTTTTCGAGGGTAATAGCTACGTATGTTGGAAAAATGAAGATATTAGACTATTTTATGATTGCAAATGGTAAAGAATGTGATTAAAGGCTCTTTTCCTATTTCAAAAGTTTTAGTTTTCGAGGGTAATAGCTACGTATGTTGAAAAAATGAAGATATTAGACAATTTTATGATTGCAAATGGTAAAGAATGTGATTAAAGGCTCTTTTCCTATGTCAAAAGTTTTAGTTTTCGAGGGTAATAGCTACGTATGTTGTAAAAATGAAGATATTAGACTATTTTATGATTGCAAATGGTAAAGAATGTGATTAAAGGCTCTTTTCCTATTTCAAAAGTTTTAGTTTTCGAGGGTAATAGCTACGTATGTTGAAAAAATGAAGATATGATTGCAAATGGTAAAGAATGTGATTAAAGGCTCTTTTCCTATGTCAAAAGTTTTTCTTTTCAAGGGTAATAGCTACGTATGAAGAAAAAATGAAGATATTAGACTATTTTATGATTGCAAATGGTAAAGAATCTGATTAAAGGCTTTTTTCCTATTTCAAAAGTTTTAGTTTTCTAGGGTAATTGCTACGTATGTTGAAAAAAATGAAGATATTAGACAATTTTATGATTGCACATGGTAAAGAATGTGATTAAAGGCTCTTTTCCTATTTCAAAAGTTTTAGTTTTTCGAGGGGTAATAGCTTTGTCTGTGGAAAAAATGAAGATATTAGACTATTTTATGATTGCAAATGGTAAAGAATGTGATTAAAGGCTTTTTTCTTATTTCAAAAGTTTTAGTTTTCGAGGGTAATAGCTACGTATGTTGAAAAAATGAAGATATTAGACTATTTTATGATTGCAAATGGTAAAGAATGTGATTAAAGGCTCTTTTCCTATTTCAAAAGTTTTAGTTTTCGAGGGTAATAGCTACGTATGCTGAAAAAAATGAAGATATTAGACAATTTTATTATTGCAAATGGTAAAGAATGTGATTAAAGGCTCTTTTCCTATGTCAAAAGTTTTAGTTTTCGAGGGTAATGCTACGTATGAAGAAAAAATGAAGATATTAGACTATTTTATGATTGCAAATGGTAAAGAATGTGATTAAAGGCTTTTTTCCTATTTCAAAAGTTTTAGTTTTCTAGGGTAATTGCTACGTATGTTGAAAAAATGAAGATATTAGACAATTTTATGATTGCACATGGTAAAGAATGTGATTAAAGGCTCTTTTCCTATTTCAAAAGTTTTAGTTTTCGAGAGTAATAGCTTTGTCTGTGGAAAAAATGAAGATATTAGACTATTTTATGATTGCAAATGGTAATCTCTTTTCCAATTTCAAAAGTTTTAGTTTTGAGGGTAATAGTTACGTATGTTAAAAAATGAAGATATTAGACTATTTTATGATTGCAAACGGTAAAGAATGTGATTAAAGGCTCTTTTCCTATGTCAAAAGTTTTAGTTTTCGAGGGTAATAGCTAAGTATGTTGAAAAATGAAGATATTAGACTATTTTATGATTGCAAATGGTAAAGAATGTGATTAAAGGCTCTTTTCCTATTTAAAAAGTTTTAGTTTTCTAGGGTAATAGCTACGTATGTTGAAAAAATGAAGATATTAGACTATTTTATGATTGCAAACGGTAAAGAATGTGATTAAAGGCTCTTTTCCTATGTCAAAAGTTTTAGTTTTCGAGGGTAATAGCTACGTATGTTGAAAAAAATGAAGATATTAGACTATTTTATGATTGCACATGTTAGAGAATGTGATTAAAGGCTCTTTTCCTATTTCAAAAGTTTTAGTTTTCTAGGGTAATAGCTACGTATGTTGAAAAAATGAAGATATTAGACAATTTTATGATTGCACATGGTAAAGAATGTGATTAAAGGCTCTTTTCCTATTTCAAAAGTTTTAGTTTTCGAGGGTATTAGCTACGTATATTGAAAAAATGAAGATATTAGACAATTTTATGATTGCACATGGTAAAGAATGTGATTAAAGGCTCTTTTCCTATGTCAAAAGTTTTAGTTTTCGAGGGTAATAGCTACGTATGTTGAAAAAATGAAGATATTAGACTATTTTATGATTGCAAATGGTAAAGAATGTGATTAAAGCCTCTTTTCCTATTTCAAAAGTTTTAGTTTTCGATGGTAATAGCTACGTATGTTGAAAAAATGAAGATATTAGACAATTTTATGATTGTACATGGTAAAGAATGTGATTAAAGGCTCTTTTCCTATTTCAAAAGTTATAGTTTTCGAGAGTAATAGCTTTGTCTGTGGAAAAAATGAAGATATTAGACTATTTTATGATTGCAAATGGTAATCTCTTTTCCTATTTCAAAAGTTTTAGTTTTCGAGGGTAATTGCTACGTATGTTGAAAAAATGAAGATATTAGACTATTTTATGATTGCACATGGTAAAGAATGTGATTAAAGGCTCTTTTACTATGTCAAAAGTATTACTTTTCGAGGGTAATAGCTACGTATGTTGCAAAAATGAAGATATTAGACTATTTTATGATTGCAAATGGTAAAGAATGCGATTAAAGGCTCTTTTCCTATTTCAAAAGTTTTAGTTTTCGAGGGTATTAGCTACGTATATTGAAAAAATGAAGATATTAGACAATTTTATAATTGCACATGGTAAAGAATGTGATTAAAGGCTCTTTTCCTATGTCAAAAGTTTTAGTTTTCGAGGGTAATAGCTACGTATGTTGAAAAAATGAAGATATTAGACTATTTTATGATTGCACATGGTAAAGAATGTGATTAAAGGCTCTTTTCCTATTTCAAAAGTTTTAGTTTTCGATGGTAATAGCTACGTATGTTGAAAAAATGAAGATATTAGACAATTTTATGATTGTACATGGTAAAGAATGTGATTAAAGGCTCTTTTCCTATTTCAAAAGTTATAGTTTTCGAGAGTAATAGCTTTGTCAATGGAAAAAATGAAGATATTAGACTATTTTATGATTGCAAATGGTAATCTCTTTTCCTATTTCAAAAGTTTTAGTTTTCGAGGGTAATTGCTACGTATGTTGAAAAAATGAAGATATTAGACTATTTTATGATTGCACATGGTAAAGAATGTGATTAAAGGCTCTTTTACTATGTCAAAAGTTTTAGTTTTCGAGGGTAATAGTTACGTATGTTGAAAAAATGAAGATATTAGACTATTTTATGATTGCAAATGGTAAAGAATGTGATTAAAGGCTCTTTTCCTATTTCAAAAGTTTAGTTTTCGAGAGTATTAGCTTTGTCTGTGGAAAAAATGAAGATATTAGATAATTTTATGATTGCACATGGTAAAGAATGTGATTAAAGGCTCTTTTCCTATTTCAAAAGTTTTAGTTTTTCGAGGGTAATAGCTTTGTCTGTGGAAAAAATGAAGATATTAGACTATTTTATGATTGCAAATGGTAAAGAATGTGATTAAAGGCTTTTTTCTTATTGCAAAAGTTTTAGTTTTCGAGGGTAATAGCTACGTATGTTGAACAAATTAAGATATTAGACTATTTTATGATTGCAAATGGTAAAGAATGTGATTAAAGGCTCTTTTCCTATTTCAAAAGTTTTAGTTTTCGAGGGTAATAGCTACGTATGCTGAAAAAATGAAGATATTAGACAATTTTATGATTGCAAATGGTAAAGAATGTGATTAAAGGCTCTTTTCCTATGTCAAAAGTTTTAGTTTTCGAGGGTAATAGCTACGTATGAAGAAAAAATGAAGATATTAGACTATTTTATGATTGCAAATGGTAAAGAATGTGATTAAAGGCTTTTTTCCTATTTCAAAAGTTTTAGTTTCTAGGGTAATTGCTACGTATGTTGAAAAAATGAAGATATTAGACAATTTTATGATTGCACATGGTAAAGAATGTGATTAAAGGCTCTTTTCCTATTTCAAAAGTTTTAGTTTTCGAGAGTAATAGCTTTGTCTGTGGAAAAAATGAAGATATTAGACTATTTTATGATTGCAAATGGTAATCTCTTTTCCAATTTCAAAAGTTTTAGTTTTCGAGGGTAATAGCTACGTATGTTAAAAAATGAAGATATTAGACTATTTATGATTGCAAACGGTAAATAATGTGATTAAAGGCTCTTTTCCTATGTCAAAAGTTTTAGTTTTCGAAGGTAATAGCTAAGTATGTTGAAAAATGAAGATATTAGACTATTTTATGATTGCAAATGATAAAGAATGTGATTAAAGGCTCTTTTCCTATTTCAAAAGTTTAGTTTTCGAGGGTAATAGCTACGTATGTTGAAAAAATGAAGATATTAGACTATTTTATGATTGCACATGTTAGAGAATGTGATTAAAGGCTCTTTTCCTATTTCAAAAGTTTTAGTTTTCGAGGGTAATAGCTACGTATGTCGAAAAAATGAAGATATTAGACAATTTTATGATTGCACATGGTAAAGAATGTGATTAAAGGCTCTTTTCCTATTTCAAAAGTTTTAGTTTTCGAGGGTATTAGCTACGTATATTGAAAAAATGAAGATATTAGACAATTTTATGATTGCACATGGTAAAGAATGTGATTAAAGGCTCTTTTCCTATGTCAAAAGTTTTAGTTTTCGAGGGTAATAGCTACGTATGTTGAAAAAATGAAGATATTAGACTATTTTATGATTGCAAATGGTAAAGAATGTGATTAAAGGCTCTTTTCCTATTTCAAAAGTTTTAGTTTTCGATGGTAATAGCTACGTATGTTGAAAAAATGAAGATATTAGACAATTTTATGATTGTACATGGTAAAGAATGTGATTAAAGGCTCTTTTCCTATTTCAAAAGTTATAGTTTTCGAGAGTAATAGCTTTGTCTGTGAAAAAATGAAGATATTAGACTATTTTATGATTGCAAATGGTAATCTCTTTCCTATTTCAAAAGTTTTAGTTTTCGAGGGTAATTGCTACGTATGTTGAAAAAATGAAGATATTAGACTATTTTATGATTGCACATGGTAAAGAATGTGATTAAAGGCTCTTTTACTATGTCAAAAGTTTTAGTTTTCGAGGGGTAATAGCTACGTATGTTGAAAAAATGAAGATATTAGACTATTTTATGATTGCAAATGGTAAAGAATGTGATTAAAGGCTCTTTTCTTATTTCAAAAGTTTTAGTTTTCGAGGGTAATAGCTACGTATGTTGAAAAAAATGAAGATATTAGACTATTTTATGATTGCAAATGGTAAAGAATGTGATTAAAGGCTCTTTTCCTATTTCAAAAGTTTTAGTTTTCGAGAGTATTAGCTTTGTCTGTGGAAAAAATGAAGATATTAGACTATTTTATGATTGCAAATGGTAAAGAATGTGATTAAAGGCTCTTTTCCTATTTCAAAAGTTCTAGTTTTTGAGGGTAATAGCTACGTATGTTGAAAAAATGAAGATATTAGACTATTTTATGATTGCAAATGGTAAAGAATGTGATTAAAGGCTCTTTTCCTATTTCAAAAGTTTTAGTTTTCGAGGGTAATAGCTACGTATGTTGAAAAAATGAAGATATTAGACAATTTTATGATTGCAAATGGTAAAGAATGTGATTAAAGGCTCTTTTCCTATGTCAAAAGTTTTAGTTTTCGAGGGTAATAGCTACGTATGTTGTAAAAATGAAGATATTAGACTATTTTATGATTACAAATGGTAAAGAATGTGATTAAAGGCTCTTTTCCTATTTCAAAAGTTTTAGTTTTCGAGGGTAATAGCTACGTAAGTTGAAAAAATGAAGATATTAGACAATTTTATGATTGCAAATGGTAAAGAATGTGATTAAAGGCTCTTTTCCTATGTCAAAAGTTTTAGTTTTCGAGGGTAATAGCTACGTATGAAGAAAAAATGAAGATATTAGACTATTTTATGATTGCAAATGGTAAAGAATGTGATTAAAGGCTTTTTTCCTATTTCAAAAGTTTTAGTTTTCTAGGGTAATTGCTACGTATGTTGAAAAAAATGAAGATATTAGACAATTTTATGATTGCACTTGGTAAAGAATGTGATTAAAGGCTCTTTTCCTATTTCAAAAGTTTTAGTTTTCGAGAGTAATAGCATTGTCTGTTAAAAAAATGAAGATATTAGACTATTTTATGATTGCAAATTGTAATCTCTTTTCCAATTTCAAAGTTTTAGTTTTCAAGGGTAATAGCTACGTATGTTGAAAAAATGAAGATATTAGACAATTTTATGATTGCAAATGGTAAAGAATGTGATTAAAGGCTCTTTTCCTATTTCAAAACTTTTAGTTTTCGAGGGTAATAGTTAAGTATGTTGAAAAAATGAAGATATTAGACAATTTTATGATTGTACATGGTAAGGAATGTGATTAAAGGCTCTTTTCCTATGTCAAAAATTTTAGTTTTCGAGGGTAATAGCTACGTATGCTGAAAAAATGAAGATATTAGACAATTTTATGATTACAAATGGTAAAGAATGTGATTAAAGGCTCTTTTCTTATGTCAAAAGTTTTAGTTTCGAGGGTAATAGCTACGTATGTTGAAAAAATGAAGATATTAGACTATTTTATGATTGCACATGGTAAAGAATGTGATTAAAGGCTCTTTTCCTATTTCAAAAGTTTTAGTTTTTCGAGGGTAATAGCTTTGTCTGTGGAAAAAATGAAGATATTAGACTATTTTATGATTGCAAATGGTAAAGAAGGTGATTAAAGGCTCTTTTTCTATTTCAAAAGTTTTAGTTTTCGAGGGTAATAGCTACGTATGTTGAAAAAATGAAGATATTAGACTATTTTATGATTGCAAATGGTAAAGAATGTGATTAAAGGCTCTTTTCCTATTTCAAAAGTTTCAGTTTTCGAGGGTAATAGCTACGTATGAAGAAAAAATGAAGATATTAGACAATTTTATGATTGCAAATGGTAAAGAATGTGATTAAAGGCTCTTTTCCTATGTCAAAAGTTTAGTTTTTGAGGGTAATAGCTACGTATGTTGTAAAAATGAAGATATTAGACTATTTTATGATTGCAAATGGTAAAGAATGTGATTAAAGGCTCTTTTCCTATTTCAAAAGTTTTAGTTTTCGAGGGTAATAGCTACGTATGTTGAAAAAATGAAGATATTAGACAATTTTATGATTGCAAATGGTAAAGAATGTGATTAAAGGCTCTTTTCCTATGTCAAAAGTTTTAGTTTTCAAGGGTAATAGCTACGTATGAAGAAAAAATGAAGATATTAGACTATTTTATGATTGCAAATGGTAAAGAATCTGATTAAAGGCTTTTTTCCTAATTCAAAAGTTTTAGTTTTCTAGGGTAATTGCTACGTATGTTGAAAAAATGAAGATATTAGACAATTTTATGATTGCACATGGTAAAGAATGTGATTAAAGGCTCTTTTCCTATTTCAAAAGTTTTAGTTTTTCGAGGGTAATAGCTTTGTCTGTGGAAAAAATGAAGATATTAGACTATTTTATGATTGCAAATGGTAAAGAATGTGATTAAAGGCTTTTTTCTTATTTCAAAAGTTTTAGTTTTCGAGGGTAATAGCTACGTATGTTGAAAAAATGAAGATATTAGACTATTTTATGATTGCAAATGGTAAAGAATGTGATTAAAGGCTCTTTTCCTATTTCAAAAGTTTTAGTTTTCGAGGGTAATAGCTACGTATGCTGAAAAAATGAAGATATTAGACAATTTTATGATTGCAAATGGTAAAGAATGTGATTAAAGGCTCTTTTCCTATGTCAAAAGTTTTAGTTTTCGAGGGTAATAGCTACGTATGAAGAAAAAATGAAGATATTAGACTATTTTATGATTGCAAATGGTAAAGAATGTGATTAAAGGCTTTTTTCCTATTTCAAAAGTTTTAGTTTTCTAGGGTAATTGCTACGTATGTTGAAAAAATGAAGATATTAGACAATTTTATGATTGCACATGGTAAAGAATGTGATTAAAGGCTCTTTTCCTATTTCAAAAGTTTTAGTTTTCGAGAGTAATAGCTTTGTCTGTGGAAAAAATGAAGATATTAGACTATTTTATGATTGCAAATGGTAATCTCTTTTCCAATTTCAAAAGTTTTAGTTTTTGAGGGTAATAATAATAATAATAATTTATTACAAACCCGCTTATAAAAAAGAAGCATGAAGAAGCGGAGCAAAACAAAAGAAAAGAGAAATTAAAGACGAAAACAAATCAACCGAACATAATAATCACTAAATACAAACAAATCACACTTCAACTATCAAGCAAAAAAGTCGCTGGGAAATCAAATAATAGTGCCCTGTGTTTCACGAGAGCTTGTTTTTCAAAATTCGGCATGAACTCAACAGGATCAGGTATATGATACTTTTCTAGCAGACCAGTGTTACGGAGGTAAAGTGGCAGACCAAGCAGAAACTTTAAATATTTGCAAAAGCCTGAACGGATTCGCAACATATCCGAATTCGATAGCCAATGCCAAACGGGTGAGATGTAGTGAGCAAAGGGAAGAGCGACGGCACGATACAACCTAGCAAGAATATGCTTATTAAATTTAAACTTCAGAGCTGCAAGTTTAGCATACCCAGACCGAAAACCCGACAGAACCTGGTCAACAAAAAGAGCACGCGAGCTTCTGAGGTCGCTTCCATATGTGATACCTAGGTACTTCAACTTGCGGCTTGGAAGTACTACTTGCCCTGCAACGGTAACACGGGTAGCCTCGCGACGGGCAACTTCAGACGGCGCACGCGGGGGTTCAAATACAAGAAATTCTGTTTTAGCAGGGTTAATAACCAGACCAATATTAGTATAACCTCGACTTAGGAGATCGATATTAGCTTGAAGGTTACAAAGCGATGTGCTCACCAGTAATATGTCGTCGGCGTAGCACAGTAGGCTCACATCCATACATTCAGTGTTAAAACCACCGTTAATCTTTTTTGTTACCGACGAGGTTAGTGAATTGAAGAGTACAGGGCTTAAAACCGACCCTTGACGCAGTCCCCGGTAAAGCTTAATCGGTTTCGACAGGAATTCACTACTCAACTTAACACGGATAAGGCTACTCGAATACCAGTGCCATAGGACGGCCGCTACATGTGGGTTCACACCTTGGTGCAGCAGGTTCAAAATTAACTTTGAATGAATTACCGAATCGAACGCCGCGGACACATCTACTGCACAAATTAAAAGAGTCCGTGATTGATTCTGAGCTTTCGATACTATACGCGTAAGGAGGCGATGTGCAAATGCACAACCGAGGTGGCGACGGAACCCGAATTGACGATTGTCAATTTTACACTTGCGTAACAGCTCAGGTAACAGAAGTCTCTCTAACACTTTGCTTAATGTACTAGAAACTGTTATAGGCCTATAGCTAGAGCAGAGGTTACGATTTTTTCCCTTCTTCAAGACGTTAGACACAATACCTAGGGCAAACGACTTAGGGACTGCACCAGAATCAAGGCACATTTGATATAGCAGCGTCAAGTGCTCAATGAGCAGAGGTGAGCTACAGCGGAGGTGTTCAGTCACAATTCCGTCGTGCCCGGGAGCCTTGCCCTTTCTCAGCTGCTTAATAACCTGGAGCACTTCGCCTATTGAGACGGTAAAATAGTTCCGTTGGCTCAAGAGGGACGCAAAAGCTCGTGAGAGCTCGCTATCACTTTCGGTTGTTAGTTGGGCATGTTTGATCCCAAAAACTTCACTATAGTGTTTTACCCACTGCTCCTCAGGTATGTTACTAGCAGGGTTTGTCACTGGTTTAGACTGTCTAAAAGACTTCCACAAAGATACAGGATTATTTGCTGCTTCTTGGGAAGCAAGTTCGGCTTCGGCAGCTTTAAGATCACTTACAGACTTATTATAAGTTTTTTTCGTATTGCGGAACTGCTCAAACACTACACCTGACCTAGGCCTCTCGCAATCGCGCCATAATCTCAGCCAAAACTTAGCACGAGCTTTGGCTTGCCTTACTTTAGGAGAGCGACTCCAGCCAGGCTTGCTGATTCCAGGTTTAAAACGGCGAGTGGGTACAGAAGCCTGCTCAGCCGTTTTCATTGCATGTATAATCTCAGTACAATAAATGTCTAGTGCTACCAAATCACTCGAGCCATGCATCAAGAGCTGAAAGGGAACTTTTATCTTTCCGAGAATCTCATCACATGTCTGTTTATACTGGTCGGCGTTTATTTTATTCCACTCAGTCTTGGTAGCTACGTAATAGCTACGTATGTTTAAAAAATGAAGATATTAGACTATTTTATGATTGCAAACGGTAAAGAATGTGATTAAAGGCTCTTTTCCTATGTCAAAAGTTTTAGTTTTCGAGGGTAATAGCTAAGTATGTTGAAAAATGAAGATATTAGACTATTTTATGATTGCAAATGGTAAAGAATGTGATTAAAGGCTCTTTTCCTATTTCAAAAGTTTTAGTTTTCGAGGGTAATAGCTACGTATGTTGAAAAAATGAAGATATTAGACTATTTTATGATTGCACATGTTAGAGAATGTGATTAAAGGCTCTTTTCCTATTTCAAAAGTTTTAGTTTTCTAGGGTAATAGCTACGTATGTTGAAAAAATGAAGATATTAGACAATTTTATGATTGCACATGGTAAAGAATGTGATTAAATGCTCTTTTCCTATTTCAAAAGTTTTAGTTTTCGAGGGTATTAGCTACGTATATTGAAAAAATGAAGATATTAGACAATTTTATGATTGCACATGGTAAAGAATGTGATTAAAGGCTCTTTTCCTATGTCAAAAGTTTTAGTTTTCGAGGGTAATAGCTACGTATGTTGAAAAAATGAAGATATTAGACTATTTTATGATTGCAAATGGTAAAGAATGTGATTAAAGCCTCTTTTCCTATTTCAAAAGTTTTAGTTTTCGATGGTAATAGCTACGTATGTTGAAAAAATGAAGATATTAGACAATTTTATGATTGTACATGGTAAAGAATGTGATTAAAGGCTCTTTTCCTATTTCAAAAGTTATAGTTTTCGAGAGTAATAGCTTTGTCTGTGGAAAAAATGAAGATATTAGACTATTTTATGATTGCAAATGGTAATCTCTTTTCCTATTTCAAAAGTTTTAGTTTTCGAGGGTAATTGCTACGTATGTTGAAAAAATGAAGATATTAGACTATTTTATGATTGCACATGGTAAAGAATGTGATTAAAGGCTCTTTTACTATGTCAAAAGTTTTACTTTTCGAGGGGAATAGCTACGTATGTTGAAAAAATGAAGATATTAGACTATTTTATGATTGCAAATGGTAAAGAATGTGATTAAAGGCTCTTTTCCTATTTCAAAAGTTTTAGTTTTCGAGGGTATTAGCTACGTATATTGAAAAAATGAAGATATTAGACAATTTTATGATTGCACATGGTAAAGAATGTGATTAAAGGCTCTTTTCCTATGTCAAAAGTTTTAGTTTTCGAGGGTAATAGCTACGTATGTTGAAAAAATGAAGATATTAGACTATTTTATGATTGCACATGGTAAAGAATGTGATTAAAGGCTCTTTTCCTATTTCAAAAGTTTTAGTTTTCGATGGTAATAGCTACGTATGTTGAAAAAATGAAGATATTAGACAATTTTATGATTGTACATGGTAAAGAATGTGATTAAAGGCTCTTTTCCTATTTCAAAAGTTATAGTTTTCGAGAGTAATAGCTTTGTCTGTGGAAAAAATGAAGATATTAGACTATTTTATGATTGCAAATGGTAATCTCTTTTCCTATTTCAAAAGTTTTAGTTTTCGAGGGTAATTGCTACGTATGTTGAAAAAATGAAGATATTAGACTATTTTATGATTGCACATGGTAAAGAATGTGATTAAAGGCTCTTTTACTATGTCAAAAGTTTTAGTTTTCGAGGGTAATAGCTACGTATGTTGAAAAAATGAAGATATTAGACTATTTTATGATTGCAAATGGTAAAGAATGTGATTAAAGGCTCTTTTCCTATTTCAAAAGTTTTAGTTTTCGAGAGTATTAGCTTTGTCTGTGGAAAAAATGAAGATATTAGACAATTTTATGATTGCACATGGTAAAGAATGTGATTAAAGGCTCTTTTCCTATTTCAAAAGTTTTAGTTTTTCGAGGGTAATAGCTTTGTCTGTGGAAAAAATGAAGATATTAGACTATTTTATGATTGCAAATGGTAAAGAATGTGATTAAAGGCTTTTTTCTTATTGCAAAAGTTTTAGTTTTCGAGGGTAATAGCTACGTATGTTGAACAAATGAAGATATTAGACTATTTTATGATTGCAAATGGTAAAGAATGTGATTAAAGGCTCTTTTCCTATTTCAAAAGTTTTAGTTTTCGAGGGTAATAGCTACGTATGCTGAAAAAATGAAGATATTAGACAATTTTATGATTGCAAATGGTAAAGAATGTGATTAAAGGCTCTTTTCCTATGTCAAAAGTTTTAGTTTTCGAGGGTAATAGCTACGTATGAAGAAAAAATGAAGATATTAGACTATTTTATGATTGCAAATGGTAAAGAATGTGATTAAAGGCTTTTTTCCTATTTCAAAAGTTTTAGTTTTCTAGGGTAATTGCTACGTATGTTGAAAAAATGAAGATATTAGACAATTTTATGATTGCACATGGTAAAGAATGTGATTAAAGGC
>NW_027063589.1:0-33252 GCF_032884065.1 Artemia franciscana
ACAATAATATCGGCCACTGCGCGTCTTTTCTAAAATGACGTCTTGCATATGACTCATAGAAATAGTAGATAGACTAGATCTCATCTAGAGATCTAGATGAGTAGATCTCTGACCTAGTAAGCAAATCCACGAACAGAAATAGTAGAAATTGATAAGAAATAGTAGATAGACTAGCTAGAATCAAACTTTCTTGTATTCTAATTGATTTTATTGTATAAGATATTATTGTCTATTAAATAGACAGTAATATCGGCCACTGCGCGTCTTTTCTAAAATGACGTCTTGCATATGACTCTTGCTTACTAGATTCATAGCTGAAAAAATTTTATTTTTTTTTCTAATGACTTTAAAAGTCATTTATTAAACGGAGTCATATGCAAGACGTCATTGTAGAAAAGACGCGCAGTGGCCGATATTATTGTCTATTTCTACCGATATTATATTCTTGCATATGACTCATAGAAATAGTAGATAGACTAGCTAGAATCAAACTTTCACTGCTGAATCTATTAAAAGTTTTATTGATTCTAGCTAGTCTATCTACTATTGATTCTAGCTGGTCTAGAATCAATAGTAAGTTTTTAAAATCAATTAGAATACAAGAAAGTTTAATAAAACTCATAGAAATAAAATTTTATAAAACTTTGATTCTGGACATTTTCCTCTAGGCCTCTAGGTGGCCGATATTCAAATAGATTTAATAGATTCAGCAGTGAAAGTTTGATTCTAGATTCAAATAGATTTCTAAAATGACGTCTTGCATATGACTCATAGAAATAGTAGATAGACTATCTAGAATCAAACTTTCACTGCTGAGTCTATTAAAAGTTTTAATAGATTCTAAAATGACGTCTTGCATATGACTCATAGAAAACTTATTATCTCTATCTATTCTATTCTATCTATCTACTCTAAGTATTCTTAGAAACTTATCAAACTTTCACTGCTGAATCTATTAAAAGTTTTGAATCTTTAAGAATTAAAAGTTTTGAATCTATTAAAACTTTTAATAAATTCAGCAGTGAAAGTTTGATTCTAGCTAGTCTATCTACTATTTCTATGAGTCATATGCAAGACGTCATTTTAGAAAAGACGCGCAGTGGCCGATATTATTGTCTATTTCTACCGATATTATATTCTTGCATATGACTCATAGAAATAGTACTACAATATTTTACTACAAAGACTCATAGAAATAGTAGATAGACTAGCTAGAATCAAACTTTCACTGTTTCTAGTGAAGGCTTGCGGCCTTGTGCAAAATATTTTCCTCTAGGCCTCTAGGTGGCCGATATTCAAATAGATTTAATAGATTCAGCAGTGAAAGTTTGATTCTAGCTAGTCTATCTACTATTTCTATGAGTCATATGCAAGTCCTTGTGCAAAATATTTTGATTCTAGCTAGTCTATCTACTATTTCTATGAGTTTTATTTGTCTATTCTAGCTAGTCTATCTACTATTTATGTTATGAATGAAATGAAAGGTCTTGCATACAAGAGTAGATAGATTTATTAAACAGAGTAGAAATAGAAATAGACAATAATATCGGCCACTGCGCGTCTTTTCTAAAATGACGTCTTGCATATGACTCATAGAAATAGTAGATAGACTAGCTAAAATAGACAAATAAAACTCATAGAAATAGTAGATAGACTAGCTAGAATCAAACTATCTACTATTCCGATATACAAGATATTATTGTCTATTAAATAGACAATAATATCGGCCACTGCGCGTCTTTTCTAAAATGACGTCTTGCATATGACTCATAGAAATAGTAGATAGACTAGCTAGAATCAAACTTTCTTGTATTCTAATTGATTTTAAAAACTTACTATTGATTCTAGACCAGCTAGAATCAATAGTAGATAGACTAGCTAGAATCAATAAAACTTTTAATAGATTCAGCAGTGAAAGTTTGATTCTATTTCTATGAGTCATACGCATATTCTCATATGCATGTCCTTGTGCAAAATATTTTGATTCTAGCTAGTCTATCTACTATTTCTATGAGTCATATGCAAGACGTCATTTTAGAAAAGACTTTTTCACTATTCAATAAATAGATTCAAATCTATTTGAATCTAGAATCAAACTTTCTGTTTGATTCTAATAGAATCAATAGAATAGCACTAGTTCGTATGTGACGTATTGCATATGGTTCTAGAATTCTAATCTATTGATTCTAGACCAGCTAGAATCAATAGTAGATAGACTAGTAAGAATCAATAAAACTTTTAATAGATTCAGCAGTGAAAGTTTGATTCTATTTCTATGAGTCATACGCATATTCTCATATGCAAGTCCATAACTCTGACCTAGTAAGCAAATCCACGAACACCGCCCCGTTTAATAAAACTTCAATAAAACTTTTAATAGATTCAGCAGTGAAAGTTTGATTCTAGCTAGTCTATCTACTATTTCTATGAGTCATATGCAAGACAATAATATCGTAGAAATACACAATAATATCGGCCACTGCGCGTCTTTTCTAAAATGACGTCTTGCATATGACTCATAGAAATAGTAGATAGACTAGATCTCATCTAAAGATCTAGATGAGTAGATCTCTGACCTAGTAAGCAAATCCACGAACAGAAATAGTAGAAATTGATAAGAAATAGTAGATAGACTAGCTTGAATCAAACTTTCTTGTATTCTAATTGATTTTATTGTACAAGATATTATTGTCTATTAAATAGACAATAATATCGGCCACTGCGCGTCTTTTCTAAAATGACGTCTTGCATATGACTCTTGCTTACTAGATTCATAGCTGAAAAAATTTTATTTTTTTTTCTAATGACTTTAAAAGTCATTTATTAAACGGAGTCATATGCAAGACGTCATTTTAGAAAAGACGTGAAGTGGCCGATATTATTGTCTATTTCTACCGATATTATATTCTTGCATATGACTCATAGAAATAGTAGATAGACTAGCTAGAATCAAACTTTTACTGCTGAATCTATTAAAAGTTTTATTGATTCTAGCTAGTCTATCTACTATTGATTCTAGCTGGTCTAGAATCAATAGTAAGTTTTTAAAATCAATTAGAATACAAGAAAGTTTAATAAAACTCAAAGAAATAAAATTTTATAAAACTTTGATTCTGGACATTTTCCTCTAGGCCTCTAGGTGGCCGATATTCAAATAGATTTAATAGATTCAGCAGTGAAAGTTTGATTCTAGATTCAAATAGATTTCTAAAATGACGTCTTGCATATGACTCATAGAAATAGTAGATAGACTAGCTAGAATCAAACTTTCACTGCTGAATCTATTAAAAGTTTTAATAGATTCTAAAATGACGTCTTGCATATGACTCATAGAAAACTTATTATCTCTATCTATTCTATTCTATCTATCTACTCTAAGTATTCTTAGAAACTTATCAAACTTTCACTGCTGAATCTATTAAAAGTTTTGAATCTTTAAGAATTAAAAGTTTTGAATCTATTAAAACTTTTAATAGATTCAGCAGTGAAAGTTTGATTCTAGCTAGTCTATCTACTATTTCTATGAGTCATATGCAAGACGTCATTTTAGAAAAGACACGCAGTGGCCGATATTATTGTCTATTTCTACCGATATTATATTCTTGCATATGACTCATAGAAATAGTACTACAATATTTTACTACAAAGACTCATAGAAATAGTAGATAGACTAGCTAGAATCAAACTTTCACTGTTTCTAGTGAAGGCTTGCGGCCTTGTGCAAAATATTTTCCTCTAGGCCTCTAGGTGGCCGATATTCAAATAGATTTAATAGATTCAGCAGTGAAAGTTTGATTCTAGCTAGTCTATCTACTATTTCTATGAGTCATATGCAAGTCCTTGTGCAAAATATTTTGATTCTAGCTAGTCTATCTACTATTTCTATGAGTTTTATTTGTCTATTCTAGCTAGTCTATCTACTATTTATGTTATGAATGAAATGAAAGGTCTTGCATACAAGAGTAGATAGATTTATTAAACGGAGTAGAAATAGAAATAGACAATAATATCGGCCACTGCGCGTCTTTTCTAAAATGACGTCTTGCATATGACTCATAGAAATAGTAGATAGACTAGCTAGAATAGACAAATAAAACTCATAGAAATAGTAGATAGACTAGCTAGAATCAAACTATCTACTATTCCGATATACAAGATATTATTGTCTATTAAATAGACAATAATATCGGCCACTGCGCGTCTTTTCTAAAATGACGTCTTGCATATGACTCATAGAAATAGTAGATAGACTAGCTAGAATCAAACTTTCTTGTATTCTAATTGATTTTAAAAACTTACTATTGATTCTAGACCAGCTAGAATCAATAGTAGATATACTAGCAAGAATCAATAAAACTTTTAATAGATTCAGCAGTGAAAGTTTGATTCTATTTCTATGAGTCATACGCATATTCTCATATGCAAGTCCATAACTCTGACCTAGTAAGCAAATCCACGAACACCGCCCCGTTTAATAAAACTTCAATAAAACTTTTAATAGATTCAGCAGTGAAAGTTTGATTCTAGCTAGTCTATCTACTATTTCTATGAGTCATATGCAAGACAATAATATCGTAGAAATAGACAATAATATCGGCCACTGCGCGTCTTTTCTAAAATGACGTCATGGATCTCTGACCTAGTAAGCAAATCCACGAACAGAAATAGTAGAAATTGATAAGAAATAGTAGATAGACTAGCTAGAATCAAACTTTCTTGTATTCTAATTGATTTTATTGTATAAGATATTATTGTCTATTAAATAGACATTAATATCGGCCACTGCGCGTCTTTTCTAAAATGACGTCTTGCATATGACTCTTGCTTACTAGATTCATAGCTGAAAATTTTTTTTTTCTAATGACTTTAAAAGTCATTTATTAAACGGAGTCATATGCAAGACGTCATTTTAGAAAAGACGCGCAGTGGCCGATATTATTGTCTATTTCTACCGATATTATATTCTTGCATATGACTCATAGAAATAGTAGATAGACTAGCTAGAATCAAACTTTCACTGCTGAATCTATTAAAAGTTTTATTGATTCTAGCTAGTCTATCTACTATTGATTCTAGCTGGTCTAGAATCAATAGTAAGTTTTTAAAATCAATTAGAATACAAGAAAGTTTAATAAAACTCATAGAAATAAAATTTTATAAAACTTTGATTCTGGAAATTTTCCTCTAGGCCTCTAGGTGGCCGATATTCAAATAGATTTAATACATTCAGCAGTGAAAGTTTGATTCTAGATTCAAATAGATTTCTAAAATGACGTCTTGCATATGACTCATAGAAATAGTAGATAGACTAGCTAGAATCAAACTTTCACTGCTGAATCTATTAAAAGTTTTAATAGATTCTAAAATGACGTCTTGCATATGACTCATAGAAAACTTATTATCTCTATCTATTCTATCTATCTACTCTAAGTATTCTTAGAAACTTATCAAACTTTCACTGCTGAATCTATTAAAAGTTTTGAATCTTTAAGAATTAAAAGTTTTGAATCTATTAAAACTTTTAATAGATTCAGCAGTGAAAGTTTGATTCTAGCTAGTCTATCTACTATTTCTATGAGTCATATGCAAGACGTCATTTTAGAAAAGACGCGCAGTGGCCGATATTATTTTCTATTTCTACCGATATTATATTCTTGCATATGACTCATAGAAATAGTACTACAATATTTTACTACAAAGACTCATAGAAATAGTAGATAGACTAGCTAGAATCAAACTTTCACTGTTTCTAGTGAAGGCTTGCGGCCTTGTGCAAAATAGTTTCCTCTAGGCCTCTAGGTGGCCGATATTCAAATAGATTTAATAGATTCAGCAGTGAAAGTTTGATTCTAGCTAGTCTATCTACTATTTCTATGAGTCATATGCAAGTCCTTGTGCAAAATATTTTGATTCTAGCTAGTCTATCTACTATTTCTATGAGTTTTATTTGTCTATTCTAGCTAGTCTATCTACTATTTATGTTATGAATGAAATGAAAGGTCTTGCATACAAGAGTAGATAGATTTATTAAACGGAGTAGAAATAGAAATAGACAATAATATCGGCCACTGCGCGTCTTTTCTAAAATGACGTCTTGCATATGACTCATAGAAATAGTAGATAGACTAGCTAGAATAGACAAATAAAACTCATAGAAATAGTAGATATACTAGCTAGAATCAAACTATCTACTATTCCGATATACAAGATATTATTGTCTATTAAATAGACAATAATATCGGCCACTGCGCGTCTTTTCTAAAATGACGTCTTGCATATGACTTATAGAAATAGTAGATAGACTAGCTAGAATCAAACTTTCTTGTATTCTAATTGATTTTAAAAACTTACTATTGATTCTAGACCAGCTAGAATCAATAGTAGATAGACTAGCTAGAATCAATAAAACTTTTAATAGATCCAGCAGTGAAAGTTTGATTCTATTTCTATGAGTCATACGCATATTCTCATATGCAAGTCCTTGTGCAAAATATTTTGATTCTAGCTAGTCTATCTACTATTTCTATGAGTCATATGCAAGACGTCATTTTAGAAAAGACTTTTTCACTATTCAATAAATAGATTCAAATCTATTTGAATCTAGAATCAAACTTTCTGTTTGATTCTAATAGAATCAATAGAATAGCACTAGTTCGTATGTGACGTCTTGCATATGGTTCTAGAATTCTAATCTATTGATTCTAGACAAGCTAGAATCAATAGTAGATAGACTAGCAAGAATCAATAAAACTTTTAATAGATTCAGCAGTGAAAGTTTGATTCTATTTCTATGAGTCGTACGCATATTCTCATATGCAAGTCCATAACTCTGACCTAGTAAGCAAATCCACGAACACCGCCCCGTTTAATAAAACTTCAAAAAAACTTTTAATAGATTCAGCAGTGAAAGTTTGATTCTAGCTAGTCTATCTACTATTTCTATGAGTCATATGCAAGACAATAATATCGTAGAAATAGACAATAATATCGGCCACTGCGCGTCTTTTCTAAAATGACGTCTCGCATATGACTCATAGAAATAGTAGATAGACTAGATCTCATCTAGAGATCTAGATGAGTAGATCTCTGACCTAGTAAGCAAATCCACGAACAGAAATAGTAGAAATTGATAAGAAATAGTAGATAGACTAGCTAGAATCAAACTTTCTTGTATTCTAATTGATTTTATTGTATAAGATATTATTGTCTATTAAACAGACAATAATATCGGCCACTGCGCGTCTTTTCTAAAATGACGTCTTGCATATGACTCTTGCTTACTAGATTCATAGCTGAAAAACTTTTATTTTTTTTTCTAATGACTTTAAAAGTCATTTATTAAACGGAGTCATATGCAAGACGTCATTTTAGAAAAGACGCGCAGTGGCCGATATTATATAACTCTGACCTAGTAAGCAAATCCACGAACACTGCCCCGTTTAATAAAACTTCAATAAAACTTTTAATAGATTCAGCAGTGAAAGTTTGATTCTAGCTAGTCTATCTACTATTTCTAAGAGTCATATGCAAGACAATAATATCGTAGAAATAGACAATAATATCGGCCACTGCGCGTCTTTTCTAAAATGACGTCTTGCATATGACTCATAGAAATAGTAGATAGACTAGATCTCATCTAGAGATCTAGATGAGTAGATCTCTGACCTTGTAAGCAAATACACGAACAGAAATAGTAGAAATTGATAAGAAATAGTAGATAGACTAGCTAGAATCAAACTTTCTTGTATTCTAATTGATTTTATTGTATAGGATATTATTGTCTTTTAAATAGACAATAATATCGGCCACTGCGCGTCTTTTCTAAAATGACGTCTTGCATATTACTCTTGCTTACTAGATTCATAGCTGAAAAAATTTTATTTTTTTTTCTAATGACTTTAAAAGTCATTTATTAAACGGAGTCATATGCAAGACGTCATTTTAGAAAAGACGCGCAGTGGCCGATATTATTGTCTATTTCTACCGATATTATATTCTTGCATATGACTCATAGAAATAGTAGATAGACTAGCTAGAATCAAACTTTCACTGCTGAATCTATTAAACGTTTTATTGATTCTAGCTAGTCTATCTACTATTGATTCTAGCTGGTCTAGAATCAATAGTAAGTTTTTAAAATCAATTAGAATACAAGAAAGTTTAATAAAACTCATAGAAATAAAATTTTATAGAACTTTGATTCTGGACATTTTCCTCTAGGCCTCTAGGTGGCCGATATTCAAATAGATTTAATAGATTCAGCAGTGAAAGTTTGATTCTAGATTCAAATAGATTTCTAAAATGACGTCTTGCATATGACTCATAGAAATAGTAGATAGACTAGCTAGAATCAAACTTTCACTGCTGAATCTATTAAAAGTTTTAATAGATTCTAAAATGACGTCTTGCATATGACTCATAGAAAACTTATTATCTCTATCTATTCTATTCTATCTATCTACTCTAAGTATTCTTAGAAACTTATCAAACTTTCACTGCTGAATCTATTAAAAGTTTTGAATCTTTAAGAATTAAAAGTTTTGAATCTATTAAAACTTTTAATAGATTCAGCAGTGAAAGTTTGATTCTAGCTAGTCTATCTACTATTTCTATGAGTCATATGCAAGACGTCATTTTAGAAAAGACACGCAGTGGCCGATATTATTGTCTATTTCTACCGATATTATATTCTTGCATATGACTCATAGAAATAGTACTACAATATTTTACTACAAAGACTCATAGAAATAGTAGATAGACTAGCTAGAATCAAACTTTCACTGTTTCTAGTGAAGGCTTGCGGCCTTGTGCAAAATATTTTCCTCTAGGCCTCTAGGTGGCCGATATTCAAATAGATTTAATAGATTCAGCAGTGAAAGTTTGATTCTAGCTAGTCTATCTACTATTTCTATGAGTCATATGCAAGTCCTTGTGCAAAATATTTTGATTCTAGCTAGTCTATCTACTATTTCTATGAGTTTTATTTGTCTATTCTAGCTAGTCTATCTACTATTTATGTTATGAATGAAATGAAAGGTCTTGCATACAAGAGTAGATAGATTTATTAAACGGAGTAGAAATAGAAATAGACAATAATATCGGCCACTGCGCGTCTTTTCTAAAATGACGTCTTGCATATGACTCATAGAAATAGTAGATAGACTAGCTAGAATCAAACTATCTACTATTCCGATATACAAGATATTATTGTCTATTAAATAGACAATAATATCGGCCACTGCGCGTCTTTTCTAAAATGACGTCTTGCATATGACTCATAGAAATAGTAGATAGACTAGCTAGAATCAAACTTTCTTGTATTCTAATTGATTTTAAAAACTTACTATTGATTCTAGACCAGCTAGAATCAATAGTAGATAGACTAGCTAGAATCAATAAAACTTTTAATAGATTCAGCAGTTAAAGTTTGATTCTATTTCTATGAGTCATACGCATATTCTCATATGCAAGTCCTTGTGCAAAATATTTTGATTCTAGCTAGTCTATCTACTATTTCTATGAGTCATATGCAAGACGTCATTTTAGAAAAGACTTTTTCACTATTCAATAAATAGATTCAAATCTATTTGAATCTAGAATCAAACTTTCTGTTTGATTCTAATAGAATCAATAGAATAGCACTAGTTCGTATGTGACGTCTTGCATATGGTTCTAGAATTCTAATCTATTGATTCTAGACCAGCTAGAATCAATAGTAGATAGACTAGCAAGAATCAATAAAACTTTTAATAGATTCAGCAGTGAAAGTTTGATTCTATTTCTATGAGTCATACGCATATTCTCATATGCAAGTCCATAACTCTGACCTAGTAAGCAAATCCACGAACACCGCCCCGTTTAATAAAACTTCAATAAAATTTTTAATAGATTCAGCAGTGAAAGTTTGATTCTAGCTAGTCTATCTACTATTTCTATGAGTCATATGCAAGACAATAATATCGTAGAAATAGACAATAATATCGGCCACTGCGCGTCTTTTCTAAAATGACGTCTTGCATATGACTCATAGAAATAGTAGATAGACTAGATCTCATCTAGAGATCTAGATGAGTAGATCTCTGACCTAGTAAGCAAATCCACGAACAGAAATAGTAGAAATTGATAAGTAATAGTAGATAGACTAGCTAGAATCAAACTTTCTTGTATTCTAATTGATTTTATTGTATAAGATATTATTGTCTATTAAATAGACAATAATATCGGCCACTGCGCGTCTTTTCTAAAATGACGTCTTGCATATGACTCTTGCTTACTAGATTCATAGCTGAAAAAATTTTATTTTTTTTTCTAATGACTTTAAAAGTCATATATAAAACGGAGGCATATGCAAGACGTCATTTTAGAAAAGACGCGCAGTGGCCGATTTTATTGTCTATTTCTACCGATATTATATTCTTGCATATGACTCATAGAAATAGTAGATAGACTAGCTAGAATCAAACTTTCACTGCTGAATCTATTAAAAGTTTTATTGATTCTAGCTAGTCTATCTACTATTGATTCTAGCTGGTCTAGAATCAATAGTAAGTTTTTAAAATCAATTAGAATACAAGAAAGTTTAATAAAACTCATAGAAATAAAATTTTATAAAACTTTGATTCTGGACATTTTCCTCTAGGCCTCTAGGTGGCCGATATTCAAATAGATTTAATAGATTCAGCAGTGAAAGTTTGATTCTAGATTCAAATAGATTTCTAAAATGACGTCTTGCATATGACTCATAGAAATAGTAGATAGACTAGCTAGAATCAAACTTTCATTGCTGAATCTATTAAAAGTTTTAATAGATTCTAAAATGACGTCTTGCATATGACTCATAGAAAACTTATTATCTCTATCTATTCTATTCTATCTATCTACTCTAAGTATTCTTAGAAACTTATCAAACTTTCACTGCTGAATCTATTAAAAGTTTTGAATCTTTAAGAATTAAAAGTTTTGAATCTATTAAAACTTTTAATAGATTCAGCAGTGAAAGTTTGATTCTAGCTAGTCTATCTACTATTTCTATGGGTCATATGCAAGACGTCATTTTAGAAGAAGACGCGCAGTGGCCGATATTATTGTCTGTTTCTACCGATATTATATTCTTGCATATGACTCATAGAAATAGTACTACAATATTTTACTACAAAGACTCATAGAAATAGTAGATAGACTAGCTAGAATCAAACTTTCACTATTTCTAGTGAAAGCTTGCGGCCTTGTGCAAAATATTTTCCTCTAGGCCTCTAGGTGGCCATTATTCAAATAGATTTAATAGATTCAGCAGTGAAAGTTTGATTCTAACTAGTCTATCTACTATTTCTATGAGTCATATGCAAGTCCTTGTGCAAAATATTTTGATTCTAGCTAGTCTATCTACTATTTCTATGAGTTTTATTTGTCTATTCTAGCTAGTCTATCTACTATTTATGTTATGAATGAAATGAAAGGTCTTGCATACAAGAGTAGATAGATTTATTAAACGGAGTAGAAATAGAAATAGACAATAATATCGGCCACTGCGCGTCTTTTCTAAAATGACGTCTTGCATATGACTCATAGAAATAGTAGATAGACTAGCTAGAATAGACAAATAAAACTCATAGAAATAGTAGATAGACTAGCTAGAATCAAACTATCTACTATTCCGATATACAAGATATTATTGTCTATTAAATAGACAATAATATCGGCCACTGCGCGTCTTTTCTAAAATGACGTCTTGCATATGACTCATAGAAATAGTAGATAGACTAGCTAGAATCAAACTTTCTTGTATTCTAATTGATTTTAAAAACTTACTATTGATTCTAGACCAGCAAGAATCAATAGTAGATAGACTAGCTAGAATCAATAAAACTTTTAATAGATTCAGCAGTGAAAGTTTGATTCTATTTCTATGAGTCATACGCATATTCTCATATGCAAGTCCTTGTGCAAAATATTTTGATTCTAGCTAGTCTATCTACTATTTCTATGAGTCATATGCAAGACGTCATTTTAGAAAAGACTTTTTCACTATTCAATAAATAGATTCAAATCTATTTGAATCTAGAATCAAACTTTCTGTTTGTTTCTAATAGAATCAATAGAATAGCACTAGTTCGTATGTGACGTCTTGCATATGGTTCTAGAATTCTAATCTATTGATTCTAGACCAGCTAGAATCAATAGTAGATAGACTAGCAAGAATCAATAAAACTTTTAATAGATTCAGCAGTGAAAGTTTGATTCTATTTCTATGAGTCATACGCATATTCTCATATGCAAGTCCATAACTCTGACCTAGTAAGCAAATCCACGAACACCGCCCCGTTTAATAAAACTTCAATAAAACTTTTAATAGATTCAGCAGTGAAAGTTTGATTCTAGCTAGTCTATCTACTATTTCTATGAGTCATATGCATGACAATAATATCGTAGAAATAGACAATAATATCGGCCACTGCGCGTCTTTTCTAAAATGACGTCTTGCATATGACTCATAGAAATAGTAGATAGACTAGATCTCATCTATAGATCTAGATGAGTAGATCTCTGACCTAGTAAGCAAATCCACGAACAGAAATAGTAGAAATTGATAAGAAATAGTAGATAGACTAGCTAGAATCAAACTTTCTTGTATTCTAATTGATTTTATTGTATAAGATATTATTGTCTATTAAATAGACAATAATATCGGCCACTGCGCGTCTTTTCTAAAATGACGTCTTGCATATGACTCTTGCTTACTAGATTCATAGCTGAAAAAATTTTATTTTTTTTTCTAATGACTTTAAAAGTCATTTATTAAACGGAGTCATATGCAAGACGTCATTTTAGAAAAGACGCGCAGTGGCCGATATTATTGTCTATTTCTACCGATATTATATTCTTGCATATGACTCATAGAAATAGTAGATAGACTAGCTAGAATCAAACTTTCACTGCTGAATCTATTAAAAGTTTTATTGATTCTAGCTAGTCTATCTACTATTGATTCTAGCTGGTCTAGAATCAATAGTAAGTTTTTAAAATCAATTAGAATACAAGAAAGTTTAATAAAACTCATAGAAATAAAATTTTATAAAACTTTGTTTCTGGACATTTTCCTCTAGGCCTCTAGGTGGCCGATATTCAAATAGATTTAATAGATTCAGCAGTGAAAGTTTGATTCTAGATTCAAATAGATTTCTAAAATGACGTCTTGCATATGACTCATAGAAATAGTAGATAGACTAGCTAGAATCAAACTTTCACTGCTGAATCTATTAAAAGTTTTAATAGATTCTAAAATGAGGTCTTGCATATGACTCATAGAAAACTTATTATCTCTATCTATTCTATTCTATCTATCTACTCTAAGTATTCGTAGAAACTTATCAAACTTTCACTGCTGAATCTATTAAAAGTTTTGAATCTTTAAGAATTAAAAGTTTTGAATCTATTAAAACTTTTAATAGATTCAGCAGTGAAAGTTTGATTCTAGCTAGTCTATCTACTATTTCTATGAGTCATATGCAAGACGTCAATTTAGAAAAGACGCGCAGTGGCCGATATTATTGTCTATTTCTACCGATATTATATTCTTGCATATGACTCATAGAAATAGTACTACAATATTTTACTACAAAGACTCATAGAAATAGTAGATAAACTAGCTAGAATCAAACTTTCACTGTTTCTAGTGAAGGCTTGCGGCCTTGTGCAAAATATTTTCCTCTAGGCCTCTAGGTGGCCGATATTCAAATAGATTTAATAGATTCAGCAGTGAAAGTTTGATTCTAGCTAGTCTATCTAGTATTTCTATGAGTCATATGCAAGTCCTTGTGCAAAATATTTTGATTCTAGCTAGTCTATCTACTATTTCTATGAGTTTTATTTGTCTATTCTAGCTAGTCTATCTACTATTTATGTTATGAATGAAATGAAAGGTCTTGCATACAAGAGTAGATAGATTTATTAAACGGAGTAGAAATAGAAATAGACAATAATATCGGCCACTGCGCGTCTTTTCTAAAATGACGTCTTGCATATGACTCATAGAAATAGTAGATAGACTAGCTAGAATAGACAAATAAAACTCATAGAAATAGTAGATAGACTAGCTAGAATCAAACT
Source organism: Artemia franciscana (assembly GCF_032884065.1). Classification (NCBI taxonomy): domain Eukaryota; kingdom Metazoa; phylum Arthropoda; class Branchiopoda; order Anostraca; family Artemiidae; genus Artemia; species Artemia franciscana. Next base: position 14,107 of record NW_027063589.1, read on the forward strand.
ATCTACTATTCCGATATACAAGATATTATTGTCTATTAAATAGACAATAATATCGGCCACTGCGCGTCTTTTCTAAAATGACGTCTTGCATATGACTCATAGAAATAGTAGATAGACTAGCTAGAATCAAACTTTCTTGTATTCTAATTGATTTTAAAAACTTACTATTGATTCTAGACCAGCTAGAATCAATAGTAGATAGACTAGCTAGAATCAATAAAACTTTTAATAGATTCAGCAGTGAAAGTTTGATTCTATTTCTATGAGTCATACGCATATTCTCATATGCAAGTCTTTGTGCAAAATATTTTGATTCTAGCTAGTCTATCTACTATTTCTATGAGTTATATGCAAGACGTCATTTTAGAAAAGACTTTTTCACTATTCAATAAATAGATTCAAATCTATTTGAATCTAGAATCAAACTTTCTGTTTGATTCTAATAGAATCAATAGAATAGCACTAGTTCGTATGTGACGTCTTGCATATGGTTCTAGAATTCTAATCTATTGATTCTAGACCAGCTAGAATCAATAGTAGATAGACTAGCAAGAATCAATAAAACTTTTAATAGATTCAGCAGTGAAAGTTTGATTCTATTTCTATGAGTCATACGCATATTCTCATATGCAAGTCCATAACTCTGACCTAGTAAACAAATCCACGAACACCGCCCCGTTTAATAAAACTTCAATAAAACTTTTAATAGATTCAGCAGTGAAAGTTTGATTCTAGCTAGTCTATCTACTATTTCTATGAGTCATATGCAAGACAATAATATCGTAGAAATAGACAATAATATCGGCCACTGAGCGTCTTTTCTAAAATGACGTCTTGCATATGACTCATAGAAATAGTAGATAGACTAGATCTCATCTAGAGATCTAGATGAGTAGATCTCTGACCTAGTGAGCAAATCCACGAACAGAAATAGTAGAAATTGATAAGAAATAGTAGATAGACTAGCTAGAATCAAACTTTCTTGTATTCTAATTGATTTTATTGTATAAGATATTATTGTCTATTAAATAGACAATAATATCGGCCACTGCGCGTCTTTTCTAAAATGACGTCTTGCATATGACTCTTGCTTACTAGATTCATAGCTGAAAAAATTTTATTTTTTTTTTTCTAATGACTTTAAAAGTCATTTATTAAACGGAGTCATATGCAAGACGTCATTTTAGAAAAGACGCGCAGTGGCCGATATTATTGTCTATTTCTACCGATATTATATTCTTGCATATGACTCATAGAAATAGTAGATAGACTAGCTAGAATCAAACTTTCACTGCTGAATCTATTAAAAGTTTTATTGATTCTAGCTAGTCTATCTACTATTGATTCTAGCTGGTCTAGAATCAATAGTAAGTTTTTAAAATCAATTAGAATACAAGAAAGTTTAATAAAACTCATAGAAATAAAATTTTATAAAACTTTGATTCTGGACATCTTCCTCTAGGCCTCTAGGTGGCCGATATTCAAATAGATTTAATAGATTCAGCAGTGAAAGTTTGATTCTAGATTCAAATAGATTTCTAAAATGACGTCTTGCATATGACTCATAGAAATAGTAGATAGACTAGCTAGAATCAAACTTTCACTGCTGAATCTATTAAAAGTTTTAATAGATTCTAAAATGACGTCTTGCATATGACTCATAGAAAACTTATTATCTCTATCTATTCTATTCTATCTATCTACTCTAAGTATTCTTAGAAACTTATCAAACTTTCACTGCTGAATCTATTAAAAGTTTTGAATCTTTAAGAATTAAAAGTTTTGAATCTATTAAAACTTTTAATAGATTCAGCAGTGAAAGTTTGATTCTAGCTAGTCTATCTACTATTTCTATGAGTCATATGCAAGACGTCATTTTAGAAAAGACGCGCAGTGGCCGATATTATTGTCTATTTCTATTTCTACTCCGTTTAATAAATCTATCTACTCTTGTATGCAAGACCTTTCATTTCATTCATAACATAAATAGTAGATAGACTATCTAGAATAGACAAATAAAACTCATAGAAATAGTAGATAGACTAGCTAGAATCAAAATATTTTGCACAAGGACTTGCATATGACTCATAGAAATAGTAGATAGACTAGCTAGAATCAAACTTTCACTGCTGAATCTATTAAAAGTTTTAATAGATTCAAAACTTTTAATTCTTAAAGATTCAAAACTTTTAATAGATTCAGCAGTGAAAGTTTGATAAGTTTCTAAGAATACTTAGAGTAGATAGATAGAATAGAATAGATAGAGATAATAAGTTTTCTATGAGTCATATGCAAGACGTCATTTTAGAATCTATTAAAACTTTTAATAGATTCAGCAGTGAAAGTTTGATTCTAGCTAGTCTATCTACTATTTCTATGAGTCATATGCAAGTCCTTGTGCAAAATATTTTGATTCTAGCTAGTCTATCTACTATTTCTATGAGTTTTATTTGTCTATTCTAGATAGTCTATCTACTATTTATGTTATGAATGAAATGAAAGGTCTTGCATACAAGAGTAGATAGATTTATTAAACGGAGTAGAAATAGAAATAGACAATAATATCGGCCACTGCGCGTCTTTTCTAAAATGACGTCTTGCATATGACTCATAGAAATAGTAGATAGACTAGCTAGAATAGACAAATAAAACTCATAGAAATAGTCGATAGACTAGCTAGAATCAAACTATCTACTATTCCGATATACAAGATATTATTGTCTATTAAATAGACAATAATATCGGCCACTGCGCGTCTTTTCTAAAATGACGTCTTGCATATGACTCATAGAAATAGTAGATAGACTAGCTAGAATCAAACTTTCTTGTATTCTAATTGATTTTAAAAACTTACTATTGATTCTAGACCAGCTAGAATAAATAGTAGATAGACTAGCTAGAATCAATAAGACTTTTAATAGATTCAGCAGTGAAAGTTTGATTCTATTTCTATGAGTCATACGCATATTCTCATATGCAAGTCCTTGTACAAAATATTTTGATTCTAGCTAGGCTATCTACTATTTCTATGAGTCATATGCAAGACGTCATTTTAGAAAAGACTTTTTCACTATTCAATAAATAGATTCAAATCTATTTGAATCTAGAATCAAACTTTCTGTTTGATTCTAATAGAATCAATAGAATAGCACTAGTTCGTATGTGACGTCTTGCATATGGTTCTAGAATTCTAATCTATTGATTCTAGACCAGCTAGAATCAATAGTAGATAGACTAGCAAGAATCAATAAAACTTTTAATAGATTCAGCAGTGAAAGTTTGATTCTATTTCTATGAGTCATACGCATATTCTCATATGCAAATCCATAACTCTGACCTAGTAAGCAAATCCACGAACACCGCCCCGTTTAATAAAACTTCAATAAAACTTTTAATAGATTCAGCAGTGAAAGTTTGATTCTAGCTAGTCTATCTACTATTTCTATGAGTCATATGCAAGACAATAATATCGTAGAAATAGACAATAATATCGGCCACTGCGCGTCTTTTCTAAATTGACGTCTTGCATATGACTCATAGAAATAGTAGATAGACTAGATCTCATCTAGAGATCTAGATGAGTAGATCTCTGACCTAGTAAGCAAATCCACGAACAAAAATAGTAGAAATTGATAAAAAATAGTAGATAGACTAGCTAGAATCAAACTTTCTTGTATTCTAATTGATTTTATTGTATAAGATATTATTGTCTATTAAATAGACAATAATATCGGCCACTGCGCGTCTTTTCTAAAATGACGTCTTGCATATGACTCTTGCTTACTAGATTCATAGCTGAAAAAAATTTTTTTTTTTTCTAATGACTTTAAAAGTCATTTATTAAACGGAGTCATATGCAAGACGTCATTTTAGAAAAGACGCGCAGTGGCCGATATTATTGTCTATTTCTACCGATATTATATTCTTGCATATGACTCATAGAAATAGTAGATAGACTAGCTAGAATCAAATTTTCACTGCTGAATCTATTAAAAGTTTTATTGATTCTAGCTAGTCTATCTACTATTGATTCTAGCTGGTCTAGAATCAATAGTAAGTTTTTAAAATCAATTAGAATACAAGAAAGTTTAATAAAACTCATAGAAATAAAATTTTATAAAACTTTGATTCTGGACATTTTCCTCTAGGCCTCTAGGTGGCCGATATTCAAATAGATTTAATAGATTCAGCAGTGAAAGTTTGATTCTAGATTCAAATAGATTTCTAAAATGACGTCTTGCATTTGACTCATAGAAATAGTAGATAGACTAGCTAGAATCAAACTTTCACTGCTGAATCTATTAAAAGTTTTAATAGATTCTAAAATGACGTCTTGCATATGACTCATAGAAAACTTATTATCTCTATCTATTCTATTCTATCTATCTACTCTAAGAATTCTTAGGAACTTATCAAACTTTCACTGCTGAATCTATTAAAAGTTTTGAATCTTTAAGAATTAAAAGTTTTGAATCTATTAAAACTTTTAATAGATTCAGCAGTGAAAGTTTGATTCTAGCTAGTCTATCTACTATTTCTATGAGTCATATGCAAGACGTCATTTTAGAAAAGACGCGCAGTGGCCGATATTATTGTCTATTTCTACCGATATTATATTCTTGCATATGACTCATAGAAATAGTACTACAATATTTTACTACAAAGACTCATAGAAATAGTAGATAGACTAGCTAGAATCAAACTTTCACTGTTTCTAGTGAAGGCTTGCGGCCTTGTGCAAAATATTTTCCTCTAGGCCTCTAGGTGGCCGATATTCAAATAGATTTAATAGATTCAGCAGTGAAAGTTTGATTCTAGCTAGTCTATCTACTATTTCTATGAGTCATATGCAAGTCCTTGTGCAAAATATTTTGATTCTATCTAGTCTATCTACTATTTCTATGAGTTTTATTTGTCTATTCTAGCTAGTCTATCTACTATTTATGTTATGAATGAAATGAAAGGTCTTGCATACAAGAGTAGATAGATTTATTAAACAGAGTAGAAATAGAAATAGACAATAATATCGGCCACTGCGCGTCTTTTCTAAAATGACGTCTTGCATATGACTCATAGAAATAGTAGATAGACTAGCTAGAATAGACAAATAAAACTCATAGAAATAGTAGATAGACTAGCTAGAATCAAACTATCTACTATTGCGATATACAAGATATTATTGTCTATTAAATAGACAATAATATCGGCCACTGCGCGTCTTTTCTAAAATGACGTCTTGCATATGACTCATAGAAATAGTAGATAGACTAGCTAGAATCAAACTTTCTTGTATTCTAATTGATTTTAAAAACTTACTATTGATTCTAGACCAGCTAGAATCAATAGTAGATAGACTAGCTAGAATCAATAAAACTTTTAATAGATTCAGCAGTGAAAGTTTGACTCTATTTCTATGAGTCATACGCATATTCTCATATGCAAGTCCTTGTGCAAAATATTTTGATTCTAGCTAGTCTAGCTACTATTTCTATGAGTCATATGCAAGACGTCATTTTAGAAAAGACTTTTTCACTATTCAATAAATAGATTCAAATCTATTTGAATCTAGAATCAAACTTTCTGTTTGATTCTAATAGAATCAATAGAATAGCACTAGTTCGTATGTGACGTCTTGCATATGGTTCTAGAATTCTAATCTATTGATTCTAGACCAGCTAGAATCAATAGTAGATAGACTAGCAAGAATCAATAAAACTTTTAATAGATTCAGCAGTGAAAGTTTGATTCTATTTCTATGAGTCATACGCATATTCTCATATGCAAGTCCATAACTCTGACCTAGTAAGCAAATCCACGAACACCGCCCCGTTTAATAAAACTTCAATAAAACTTTTAATAGATTCAGCAGTGAAAGTTTGATTCTAGCTAGTCTATCTACTATTTCTATGAGTCATATGCAAGACAATAATATCGTAGAAATAGACAATAATATCGGCCACTGCGCGTCTTTTCAAAAATGACGTCTTGCATATGACTCATAGAAATAGTAGATAGACTAGATCTCATCTAGAGATCTAGATGAGTAGATCTCTGACCTAGTAAGCAAATCCACGAACAGAAATAGTAGAAATTGATAAGAAATAGTAGATAGACTAGCTAGAATCAAACTTTCTTGTATTCTAATTGATTTTATTGTATAAGATATTATTGTCTATTAAATAGACAATAATATCGGCCACTGCGCGTCTTTTCTAAAATGACGTCTTGCATATGACTCTTGCTTACTAGATTCATAGCTGAAAAAATTTTATTTTTTTTCTAATGACTTTAAAAGTCACTTATTAAACGGAGTCATATGCAAGACGTCATTTTAGAAAAGACGCGCAGTGGCCGATATTATTGTCTATTTCTACCGATATTATATTCTTGCATATGACTCATAGAAATAGTAGATAGACTAGCTAGAATCAAACTTTCACTGCTGAATCTATTAAAAGTTTTATTGATTCTAGCTAGTATATCTACTATTGATTTTAGCTGGTCTAGAATCAATAGTAAGTTTTTAAAATCAATTAGAATACTAGAAAGTTTAATAAAACTCATAGAAATAAAATTTTATAAAACTTTGATTCTGGACATTTTCCTCTAGGCCTCTAGGTGGCCGATATTCAAATAGATTTAATAGATTCAGCAGTGAAAGTTTGATTCTAGATTCAAATAGATTTCTAAAATGACGTCTTGCATATGACTCATAGAAATAGTAGATAGACTAGCTAGAATCAAACTTTCACTGCTGAATCTATTAAAAGTTTTAATAGATTCTAAAATTACGTCTTGCATATGACTCATAGAAAACTTATTATCTCTATCTATTCTATTCTATCTATCTACTCTAAGTATTCTTAGAAACTTATCAAACTTTCACTGCTGAATCTATTAAAAGTTTTGAATCTTTAAGAATTAAAAGTTTTGAATCTATTAAAACGTTTAATAGATTCAGCAGTGAAAGTTTGATTCTAGCTAGTCTATCTACTATTTCTATGAGTCATATGCAAGACGTCATTTTAGAAAAGACGCGCAGTGGCCGATATTATTGTCTATTTCTACCGATATTATATTCTTGCATATGACTCATAGAAATAGTACTACAATATTTTACTACAAAGACTCATAGAAATAGTAGATAGACTAGCTAGAATCAAACTTTCACTGTTTCTAGTGAAGGCTTGCGGCCTTGTGCAAAATATTTTCCTCTAGGCCTCTAGGTGGCCGATATTCAAATAGATTTAATAGATTCAGCAGTGAAAGTTTGATTCTAGCTAGTCTATCTACTATTTCTATGAGTCATATGCAAGTCCTTGTGCAAAATATTTTGATTCTAGCTAGTCTATCTACTATTTCTATGAGTTTTATTTGTCTATTCTAGCTAGTCTATCTACTATTTATGTTATGAATGAAATGAAAGGTCTTGCATACAAGAGTAGATAGATTTATTAAACGGAGTAGAAATAGAAATAGACAATAATATCGGCCACTGCGCGTCTTTTCTAAAATGGATTGCAAATGGTAAAGAATGTGATTAAAGGCTCTTTTCCTATTTCAAAAGTTTTAGTTTTCGAGGGTAATAGCTAGGTCTGTTGAAAAAATGAAGATATTAGACTATTTTATGATTGCACATGGTAAAGAATGTGATTAAAGGCTCTTTTCCTATTTCAAAAGTTTTAGTTTTCGAGGGTAGGCCTAATAGCTATGTCTGTTGAAAAAATGAAGATATTAGACTATTTTATGATTGCAAATGGTAAAGAATGTGATTAAAGGCTGTTTTCCTATTTCAAAAGTTTTAGTTTTCGAGGTTAATAGCTATGTCTGTTGAAAAAATGAAGATATTAGACTATTTTATGATTGCACATGGTAAAGAATGTGATTAAAGGCTTTTTTCCTATGTCAAAAGTTTTAGTTTTCGAGGGTAATAGCTACGTATGTTGAAAAAATGAAGATATTACATTATTTTATGATTGCAAATGGTAAAGAATGTGATTAAAGGCTCTTTTCCTATTTCAAAAGTTTTAGTTTTCGAGGGTAATAGCTACGTATGTTGAAAAAATGAAGATATTAAACTATTTTATGATTGCACATGGTAAAGAATGTGATTAAAGGCTCTTTTCCTATGTCAAAAGTTTTAGTTTTCCTGGGTAATAGCTACGTATGTAGAAAAAATGAAGATATTAGACTATTTTATGATTGCAAATGGTAAAGAATGTGATCAAAGGCTTTTTTCCTATGTCAAAAGTTTTAGTTTTCGAGGGTAATAGCTACTTATGTTGAAAAAATGAAGATATTAGACTATTTTATGATTGCAAATGGTAAAGAATGTGATTAAAGGCTCTTTTCCTATTTCAAAAGTTTTAGTTTTCGAGGGTAATAGCTACGTATGTTGAAAAAATGAAGATATTGGACTATTTTATGATTGCACATGGTAAAGAATGTGATTAAAGGCTCTTTTCCTATTTCAAAAGTTTTAGTTTTCGAGGGTAATAGCTACGTATGTTGAAAAAATGAAGATATTAGACTATTTTATGATTGCAAATGGTAAAGAATGTGATTAAAGGCTCTTTTCCTATTTCAAAAGTTTTAGTTTTCGAGGGTAATAGCTAGGTCTGTTAAAAAAATTAAGATATTAGACTATTTTATGATTGCACATGGTAAAGAATGTGATTAAAGGCTCTTTTCCTATTTCAAAAGTTTTAGTTTTCGAGGGTAATAGCTACGTATGTTGAAAAAATGAAGATATTAGACTATTTTATGATTGCACATGGTAAAGAATGTGATTAAAGGCTCTTTTCCTATTTCAAAAGTTTTAGTTTTCGAGGGTAATAGCTACGTATGTTGAAAAAATGAAGATATTAGACTATTTTATGATTGCAAATGGTAAAGAATGTGATTAAAGGCTGTTTTCCTATTTCAAAAGTTTTAGTTTTCGAGGGTAGGCCTAATAGCTATGTCTGTTGAAAAAATGAAGATATTAGACTATTTTATGATTGCACATGGTAAAGAATGTGATTAAAGGCTCTCTTCCTATGTCAAAAGTTTTAGTTTTCGAGGGTAATAGCTACGTATGTAGAAAAAATGAAGATATTAGACTATTTTATGATTGCAAATGGTAAAGAATGTGATTATAGGCTCTTTTCCTATGTCAAAAGTTTTAGTTTTCGAGGGTAATAGCTACGTATGTTGAAAAAATGAAGATATTACATTATTTTATGATTGCAAATGGTAAAGAATGTGATTAAAGGCTCTTTTCCTATGTCAAAAGTTTTAGTTTTCGAGGGTAATAGCTACTTATGTTGAAAAAATGAAGATATTAGACTATTTTATGATTGCAAATGGTAAAGAATGTGATTAAAGGCTCTTTTCCTATGTCAAAAGTTTTAGTTTTCGAGGGTAATAGCTACGTATGTTGAAAAAATGAAGATATTAGACTATTTTATGATTGCCAATGGTAAAGAATGTGATTAAAGGCTCTTTTCCTATTTCAAAAGTTTTAGTTTTCGAGGGTAATAGCTACGTATGTTGAAAAAATGAAGATATTAGACTATTTTATGATTGCAAATGGTAAAGAATGTGATTAAAGGCTCTTTTCCTATTTCAAAAGTTTTAGTTTTCGAGGGTAATAGCTAGGTCTGTTGAAAAAATGAAGATATTAGACTAATTTATGATTGCATATGGTAAAGAATGTGATTAAAGGCTCTTTTCCTATTTCAAAAGTTTTAGTTTTTGAGGGTAATAGCTACGTATGTTGAAAAAATGAAGATATTAGACTATTTTATGATTGCACATGGTAAAGAATGTGATTAAAGGCTCTTTTCCTATTTCAAAAGTTTTAGTTTTCGAGGGTAATAGCTACGTATGTTGAAAAAATGAAGATATTAGACTATTTTAGGATTGCAAATGGTAAAGAATGTGATTAAAGGCTCTTTTCCTATGTCAAAAGTTTTAGTTTTCGAGGGTAATAGCTACGTATGTTGAAAAAATGAATATATTAGACTATTTTATGATTACAAATGGTAAAGAATGTGATTAAAGGCTCTTTTGTTATTTCAAAAGTTTTAGTTTTCGAGGGTAATAGCTTTGTCTGTGGAAAAAATGAAGATATTAGACATTTTTATGATTGCACATGGTAAAGAATGTGATTAAAGGCTCTTTTCCTATTTCAAAAGTTTTAGTTTTCGAGGGTAATAGCTGCGTATGTTAAAAAAATGAAGATATTAGACTATTTTCTGATTGCACATGGTAAAGAATGTGATTAAAGGCTCTTTTCCTATTTCAAAAGTTTTAGTTTTTGAGGGTAATAGCTACGTATGTTGAAAAAATGAAGATATTAGACTATTTTATGATTGCAAATGGTAAAGAATGTGATTAAAGGCTGTTTTCCTATTTAAAAAGTTTTAGTTTTCGAGGGTAATAGCTATGTCTGTTGAAAAAATTAAGATATTAGACTATTTTATGATTGCACATGGTAAAGAATGTGATTAAAGGCTCTTTTCCTTTGTCAAAAGTTTTAGTTTTCGAGGGTAATAGCTACGTATGTAGAAAAAATGAAGATATTAGACTATTTTATGATTGCAAATGGTAAAGAATGTGATTAAAGGCTCTTTTCCTGTGTCAAAAGTTTTAGTTTTCGAGGGTAATAGCTACGTATGATGAAAAAATGAAGATATTACATTATTTTATGATTGCAAATGGTAAAGAATGTGATTAAAGGCTCTTTTCCTATGTCAAAAGTTTCAGTTTTCGAGGGTAATAGCTACTTATGTTGAAAAAATGAAGATATTAGACTATTTTATGATTGCAAATGGTAAAGAATGTGATTAAAGGCTCTTTTCCTATGTCAAAAGTTTTAGTTTTCGAGGGTAATAGCTACGTATGTTGAAAAAATGAAGATATTAGACTATTTTATGATTGCACATGGTAAAGAATGTGATTAAAGGCTCTTTTCCTATTTCAAGAGTTTTAATTTTCGAGGGTAATAGCTACGTATGTTGAAAAAATGAAGATATTAGACTATTTTATGATTGCAAATGGTAAAGAATGTGATTAAAGGCTCTTTTCCTATTTCAAAAGTTTTAGTTTTCGAGGGTAATAGCTAGGTCTGTTAAAAAAATGAAGATATTAGACTATTTTATGATTGCACATGGTAAAGAATGTGATTAAAGGCTCTTTTCCTATTTCAAAAGTTTTAGTTTTCGAGGGTAATAGCTACGTATGTTGAAAAAATGAAGATATTAGACTATTTTATGATTGCACATGGTAAAGAATGTGATTAAAGGCTCTTTTCCTATTTCAAAAGTTTTAGTTTTCGAGGGTAATAGCTACGTATGTTGAAAAAATGAAGATATTAGACTATTTTATGATTGCAAATGGTAAAGAATGTGATTAAAGGCTGTTTTCCTATTTCAAAAGTATTAGTTTTCGAGGGTAGGCCTAATAGCTATGTCTGTTGAAAAAATGAAGATATTAGACTATTTTATGATTGCACATGGTAAAGAATGTGATTAAAGGCTCTCTTCCTATGTCAAAAGTTTTAGTTTTCGAGGGTAATAGCTACGTATGTAGAAAAAATGAAGATATTAGACTATTTTATGATCGCAAATGGTAAAGAATGTGATTATAGGCTCTTTTCCTATGTCAAAAGTTTTAGTTTTCGAGGGTAATAGCTACGTATGTTGAAAAAATGAAGATATTACATTATTTTATGATTGCAAATGGTAAAGAATGTGATTAAAGGCTCTTTTCCTATGTCAAAAGTTTTAGTTTTCGAGGGTAATAGCTACTTATGTTGAAAAAATGAAGATATTAGACTATTTTATGATTGCAAATGGTAAAGAATGTGATTAAAGGCTCTTTTCCTATGTCAAAAGTTTTAGTTTTCGAGGGTAATAGCTACGTATGTTGAAAAAATGAAGATATTAGACTATTTTATGATTGCCAATGGTAAAGAATGTGATTAAAGGCTCTTTTCCTATTTCAAAAGTTTTAGTTTTCGAGGGTAATAGCTACGTATGTTGAAAAAATGAAGATATTAGACTATTTTATGATTGCAAATGGTAAAGAATGTGATTAAAGGCTCTTTTCCTATTTCAAAAGTTTTAGTTTTCGAGGGTAATAGCTAGGTCTGTTGAAAAAATGAAGATATTAGACTAATTTATGATTGCATATGGTAAAGAATGTGATTAAAGGCTCTTTTCCTATTTCAAAAGTTTTAGTTTTTGAGGGTAATAGCTACGTATGTTGAAAAAATGAAGATATTAGACTATTTTATGATTGCACATGGTAAAGAATGTGATTAAAGGCTCTTTTCCTATTTCAAAAGTTTTAGTTTTCGAGGGTAATAGCTACGTATGTTGAAAAAATGAAGATATTAGACTATTTTAGGATTGCAAATGGTAAAGAATGTGATTAAAGGCTCTTTTCCTATGTCAAAAGTTTTAGTTTTCGAGGGTAATAGCTACGTATGTTGAAAAAATGAATATATTAGACTATTTTATGATTACAAATGGTAAAGAATGTGATTAAAGGCTCTTTTGTTATTTCAAAAGTTTTAGTTTTCGAGGGTAATAGCTTTGTCTGTGGAAAAAATGAAGATATTAGACATTTTTATGATTGCACATGGTAAAGAATGTGATTAAAGGCTCTTTTCCTATTTCAAAAGTTTTAGTTTTCGAGGGTAATAGCTGCGTATGTTAAAAAAATGAAGATATTAGACTATTTTCTGATTGCACATGGTAAAGAATGTGATTAAAGGCTCTTTTCCTATTTCAAAAGTTTTAGTTTTTGAGGGTAATAGCTACGTATGTTGAAAAAATGAAGATATTAGACTATTTTATGATTGCAAATGGTAAAGAATGTGATTAAAGGCTGTTTTCCTATTTAAAAAGTTTTAGTTTTCGAGGGTAATAGCTATGTCTGTTGAAAAAATTAAGATATTAGACTATTTTATGATTGCACATGGTAAAGAATGTGATTAAAGGCTCTTTTCCTTTGTCAAAAGTTTTAGTTTTCGAGGGTAATAGCTACGTATGTAGAAAAAATGAAGATATTAGACTATTTTATGATTGCAAATGGTAAAGAATGTGATTAAAGGCTCTTTTCCTGTGTCAAAAGTTTTAGTTTTCGAGGGTAATAGCTACGTATGATGAAAAAATGAAGATATTACATTATTTTATGATTGCAAATGGTAAAGAATGTGATTAAAGGCTCTTTTCCTATGTCAAAAGTTTCAGTTTTCGAGGGTAATAGCTACTTATGTTGAAAAAATGAAGATATTAGACTATTTTATGATTGCAAATGGTAAAGAATGTGATTAAAGGCTCTTTTCCTATGTCAAAAGTTTTAGTTTTCGAGGGTAATAGCTACGTATGTTGAAAAAATGAAGATATTAGACTATTTTATGATTGCACATGGTAAAGAATGTGATTAAAGGCTCTTTTCCTATTTCAAGAGTTTTAATTTTCGAGGGTAATAGCTACGTATGTTGAAAAAATGAAGATATTAGACTATTTTATGATTGCAAATGGTAAAGAATGTGATTAAAGGCTCTTTTCCTATTTCAAAAGTTTTAGTTTTCGAGGGTAATAGCTAGGTCTGTTAAAAAAATGAAGATATTAGACTATTTTATGATTGCACATGGTAAAGAATGTGATTAAAGGCTCTTTTCCTATTTCAAAAGTTTTAGTTTTCGAGGGTAATAGCTACGTATGTTGAAAAAATGAAGATATTAGACTATTTTATGATTGCACATGGTAAAGAATGTGATTAAAGGCTCTTTTCCTATTTCAAAAGTTTTAGTTTTCGAGGGTAATAGCTACGTATGTTGAAAAAATGAAGATATTAGACTATTTTATGATTGCAAATGGTAAAGAATGTGATTAAAGGCTGTTTTCCTATTTCAAAAGTATTAGTTTTCGAGGGTAGGCCTAATAGCTATGTCTGTTGAAAAAATGAAGATATTAGACTATTTTATGATTGCACATGGTAAAGAATGTGATTAAAGGCTCTTTTCCTATGTCAAAAGTTTTAGTTTTCGAGGGTAATAGCTACGTATGTAGAAAAAATGAAGATATTAGACTATTTTATGATTGCAAATGGTAAAGAATGTGATTATAGGCTCTTTTCCTATGTCAAAAGTTTTAGTTTTCGAGGGTAATAGCTAAGTATGTTGAAAAAATGAAGATATTACATTATTTTATGATTGCAAATGGTAAAGAATGTGATTAAAGGCTCTTTTCCTATTTCAAAAGTTTTAGTTTTCGAGGGTAATAGCTAGGTCTGTTGAAAAAATGAAGATATTAGACTAATTTATGATTGCATATGGTAAAGAATGTGATTAAAGGCTCTTTTCCTATTTCAAAAGTTTTAGTTTTTGAGGGTAATAGCTACGTATGTTGAAAAAATGAAGATATTAGACTATTTTATGATTGCACATGGTAAAGAATGTGATTAAAGGCTCTTTTCCTATTTCAAAAGTTTTAGTTTTCGAGGGTAATAGCTACGTATGTTGAAAAAATGAAGATATTAGACTATTTTAGGATTGCAAATGGTAAAGAATGTGATTAAAGGCTCTTTTCCTATGTCAAAAGTTTTAGTTTTCGAGGGTAATAGCTACGTATGTTGAAAAAATGAATATATTAGACTATTTTATGATTACAAATGGTAAAGAATGTGATTAAAGGCTCTTTTGTTATTTCAAAAGTTTTAGTTTTCGAGGGTAATAGCTTTGTCTGTGGAAAAAATGAAGATATTAGACACTTTTATGATTGCACATGGTAAAGAATGTGATTAAAGGCTCTTTTCCTATTTCAAAAGTTTTAGTTTTCGAGGGTAATAGCTGCGTATGTTAAAAAAATGAAGATATTAGACTATTTTCTGATTGCACATGGTAAAGAATGTGATTAAAGGCTCTTTTCCTATTTCAAAAGTTTTAGTTTTTGAGGGTAATAGCTACGTATGTTGAAAAAATGAAGATATTAGACTATTTTATGATTGCAAATGGTAAAGAATGTGATTAAAGGCTGTTTTCCTATTTCAAAAGTTTTAGTTTTCGAGGGTAATAGCTATGTCTGTTGAAAAAATGAAGATATTAGACTATTTTATGATTGCACATGGTAAAGAATGTGATTAAAGGCTCTTTTCCTATGTCAAAAGTTTTAGTTTTCGAGGGTAATAGCTACGTATGTAGAAAAAAATGAAGATATTAGACTATTTTATGATTGCAAATGGTAAAGAATGTGATTAAAGGCTCTTTTCCTATGTCAAAAGTTTTAGTTTTCGAGGGTAATAGCTACGTATGATGAAAAAATGAAGATATTACATTATTTTATGATTGCAAATGGTAAAGAATGTGATTAAAGGCTCTTTTCCTATGTCAAAAGTTTCAGTTTTCGAGGGTAATAGCTACTTATGTTGAAAAAATGAAGATATTAGACTATTTTATGATTGCAAATGGTAAAGAATGTGATTAAAGGCTCTTTTCCTATGTCAAAAGTTTTAGTTTTCGAGGGTAATAGCTACGTATGTTGAAAAAATGAAGATATTAGACTATTTTATGATTGCACATGGTAAAGAATGTGATTAAAGGCTCTTTTCCTATTTCAAAAGTTTTAGTTTTCGAGGGTAATAGCTACGTATGTTGAAAAAATGAAGATATTAGACTATTTTATGATTGCAAATGGTAAAGAATGTGATTAAAGGCTCTTTTCCTATTTCAAAAGTTTTAGTTTTCGAGGGTAATAGCTAGGTCTGTTAAAAAAAATGAAGATATTAGACTATTTTATGATTGCACGTGGTAAAGAATGTGATTAAAGGCTCTTTTCCTATTTCAAAAGTTTTAGTTTTCGAGGGTAATAGCTACGTATGTTGAAAAAATGAAGATATTAGACTATTTTATGATTGCACATGGTAAAGAATGTGATTAAAGGCTCTTTTCCTATTTCAAAAGTTTTAGTTTTCGAGGGTAATAGCTACGTATGTTGAAAAAATGAAGATATAGACTATTTTATGATTGCACATGGTAAAGAATGTGATTAAAGGCTCTTTTCCTATTTCAAAAGTTTTAGTTTTCGAGGGGTAATAGCTACGTATGTTGAAAAAATGAAGATATTAGACTATTTTATGATTGCAAATGGTAAAGAATGTGATTAAAGGCTGTTTTCCTATTTCAAAAGTTTTAGTTTTCGAGGGTAATAGCTATGTCTGTTGAAAAAATGAAGATATTAGACTATTTTATGATTGCACATGGTAAAGAATGTGATTAAAGGCTCTTTTCCTATGTCAAAAGTTTTAGTTTTCCTGGGTAATAGCTACGTATGTAGAAAAAATGAAGATATTAGACTATTTTATGATTGCAAATGGTAAAGAATGTGATTAAAGGCTTTTTTCCTATGTCAAAAGTTTTAGTTTTCGAGGGTAATAGCTACGTATGTTGAAAAAAATGAAGATATTACATTATTTTATGATTGCAAATAGTAAAGAATGTGATTAAAGGCTCTTTTCCTATTTCAAAAGTTTTAGTTTTCGAGGGTAATAGCTAGGTCTGTTAAAAAAATGAAGATATTAGACTATTTTATGATTGCACATGGTAAAGAATGTGATTAAAGGCTCTTTTCCTATTTCAAAAGTTTTAGTTTTCGAGGGTAATAGCTACGTATGTTGAAAAAATGAAGATATTAGACTATTTTATGATTGCAAATGGTAAAGAATGTGATTAAAGGCTCTTTTCCTATTTCAAAAGTTTTAGTTTTCGAGGGTAGGCCTAATAGCTATGTCTGTTGAAAAAATGAAGATATTAGACTATTTTATGATTGCACATGGTAAAGAATGTGATTAAAGGCTCTTTTCCTATGTCAAAAGTTTTAGTTTTCGAGGGTAATAGCTACGTATGTAGAAAAAATGAAGATATTAGACTATTTTATGATTGCAAATGGTAAAGAATGTGATTATAGGCTCTTTTCCTATGTCAAAAGTTTTAGTTTTCGAGGGTAATAGCTACGTATGTTGAAAAAATGAAGATATTAGACTATTTTATGATTGCAAATGGTAAAGAATGTGATTAAAGGCTCTTTTCCTATTTCAAAAGTTTTAGTTTTCGAGGGTAATAGCTACGTATGTTGAAAAAATGAAGATATTAGACTATTTTATGATTGCACATGGTAAAGAATGTGATTAAAGGCTCTTTTCCTATTTCAAAAGTTTTAGTTTTCGAGGGTAATAGCTACGTATGTTGAAAAAATGAAGATATTAGACTATTTTATGATTGCACATGGTAAAGAATGTGATTAAAGGCTCTTTTCCTATTTCAAAAGTTTTAGTTTTCGAGGGTAATAGCTACGTATGTTGAAAAAATGAAGATATTAGACTATTTTATGATTGCAAATGGTAAAGAATGTGATTAAAGGCTCTTGTCCTATTTCAAAAGTTTTAGTTTTCGAGGGTAATAGCTAGGTCTGTTGAAAAAATGAAGATATTAGACTATTTTATGATTGCATATGGTAAAGAATGTGATTAAAGGCTCTTTTCCTATTTCAAAAGTTTTAGTTTTCGAGGGTAATAGCTACGTATGTTGAAAAAATGAAGATATTAGACTATTTTATGATTGCACATGGTAAAGAATGTGATTAAAGGCTCTTTTCCTATTTCAAAAGTTTTAGTTTTCGAGGGTAATAGCTACGTATGTTGAAAAAATGAAGATATTAGACTATTTTAGGATTGCAAATGGTAAAGAATGTGATTAAAGGCTCTTTTCCTATGTCAAAAGTTTTAGTTTTCGAGGGTAATAGCTACGTATGTTGAAAAAATGAATATATTAGACTATTTTATGATTACAAATGGTAAAGAATGTGATTAAAGGCTCTTTTGTTATTTCAAAAGTTTTAGTTTTCGAGGGTAATAGCTTTGTCTGTGGAAAAAATGAAGATATTAGACATTTTTATGATTGCACATGGTAAAGAATGTGATTAAAGGCTCTTTTCCTATTTCAAAAGTTTTAGTTTTCGAGGGTAATAGCTACGTATGTTGAAAAAATGAAGATATTAGACTATTTTATGATTGCACATGGTAAAGAATGTGATTAAAGGCTCTTTTCCTATTACAAAAGTTTTAGTTTTCGAGGGTAATAGCTACGTATGTTGAAAAAATGAAGAAATTAGACTATTTTATGATTGCACATGGTAAAGAATGTGATTAAAGGCTCTTTTCCTATTTCAAAAGTTTTAGTTTTCGAGGGTAATAGCTACGTATGTTGAAAAAATGAAGAAATTAGACTATTTTATGATTGCACATGGGAAAGAATGTGATTAAAGGCTCTATTTCTATTTCAAAAGTTTTAGTTTTCGAGGATAATAGCTACGTATGTTAAAAAAATGAAGATATTAGACTATTTTATGATTGCACATGGTAAAGAATGTGATTAAAGGCTCTTTTCCTATTTCATAAGTTTTAGTTTTTGAGGGTAATAGCTACGTATGTTGAAAAAAATGAAGATATTAGACTGTTTTATGATTGCAAATGGTAAAGAATGTGATTAAAGGCTGTTTTCCTATTTCAAAAGTTTTAGTTTTCGAGGGTAATAGCTATGTCTGTTGAAAAAATGAACATATTAGACTATTTTATGATTGCACATGGTAAAGAATGTGATTAAAGGCTCTTTTCCTATGTCAAAAGTTTTAGTTTTCGAGGGTAATAGCTACTTATGTAGAAAAAATGAAGATATTAGACTATTTTATGATTGCAAATGGTAAAGAATGTGATTAAAGGCTCTTTTCCTATGTCAAAAGTTTTAGTTTTCGAGGGTAATAGCTACGTATGATGAAAAAATGAAGATATTACATTATTTTATGATTGCAAATGGTAAAGAATGTGATTAAAGGCTCTTTTCCTATGTCAAAAATTTCAGTTTTCGAGGGTAATAGCTACTTATGTTGAAAAAAATGAAGATATTAGATTATTTTATGATTGCAAATGGTAAAGAATGTGATTAAAGGCTCTTTTCCTATGTCAAAAGTTTTAGTTTTCGAGGGTAATAGCTACGTATGTTGAAAAAATGAAGATATTAGACTATTTTATGATTGCACATGGTAAAGATTGTGATTAAAGGCTCTTTTCCTATTTCAAAAGTTTTAGTTTTCGAGGGTA
>NW_027063590.1:0-33012 GCF_032884065.1 Artemia franciscana
CTATCTATACATCTATACTACAAAGTGGGCCTATAGGCTACTATATTTCCAAGATAAATAGTAGTAGGCTAACTATTCTGGAATATTAGCTTTTCTAAATCAATAGACCTAGAGCTACCTTTTCAGCCTCACCAACCTTTAAAATTGGGTACATAGGCTATATATGGAAGACTGACAATGTCTTCTTTTGTTTAGGCCTACATTACTACTCACCAAGCAGGTGAGGGTCGAAAAGGTAGCCAAAGGTAACCGGACATCATCTTCTTCTTCTTCTTATTCAGCAGACGGGCTTTTCAGTTGATACTATTTAGCCCTTTTCCTTTTGGCTCACTCTGTGAGATCGACAGAGCTATGGAGCTGGTTTGTCTTGTATGATTTGTATCTGCTCAGATTTCTTGAAGTATATCTTTTGATACCAGCAGTTGAATTATAAGAGAGTATATATTGATCTCTGTGCTCTGCGGGAGAGTATGGTCAGCAAGACTCTTGGCTGTTAGTGGAATTTTGTGGTGTTTGAAGCATTCTACCATTTTACGTCGCAGGGTATACTGTGCAGACGTCAGCACATTACATTCAAATAGGCAGTGATCTATTGTTTCATTCTTAAGATTACATGACCTGCAAAGGGGGGACGAGGGAACTTCGCCACTTGAATTAGGAATCTGATATGAAAATGCCTGAAAATTTAGCCCATTTGAACCTGACCGAATCCTATGATAAATCTTGGAAAGGTGCTTACTTGGGAAAGGTGATGGGGTAGGATTCTTATTAATTATCAGTACCTCTGTAAGTCTCAAGCGGTAAATATCTCTAATGGGGATTGGTCTCCCACTTGGCTGGTCAATATTTAAAGCATTTTTGGCTATTTCATCTGCCTTATGGTTACCTATTATACCTGAGTGGCTTGGAATATACTGTATATGAGTTAAAATACCTTTTGAAGCAAAAATATCAATAATCCTAAGACAAAGAAATGTGTCAATATCCATCTTATTTTGAGAAGCTGACGAAAGAAGCTCTAGGCTTGACAAAGAATCAGAATATATTATAATATTATTAATATTAACTTTCATATATTCATTAACCATGAGGAAATCTAGTGCCATGATTATGGCGTTTAGCTCGGCAGACATTACAGATGAATTATCTTGTAATCTCTCTCCTAAAGCGATATTATGGGTTGGGAAGAAAGCTCCGCTTGCCACTTTCTCATTCATTTTGGACCCATCTACAAAAATTTGGAAATAGTTTTTATAAGCAACATTATTTATTTCGGCAATTTTTTTCTGAATAAAAGAAATGGGGGTAAGTTCTTTGGTCCACTTTGAGAAGTCAGTCTTTATTATGGGGGTTGACCAACTCCAAGGGGGGGTTTGGGGGAATGTGGGTGCAATAGATTTTACTGGCACTGGGAACTTCTTCTGGATATTTGCATATTCATTTGCAACGCCTCTAAACATAGATGGATTTCTTAACCAGTTATGCAGGGTATGAGAATCATTGGCTTCAATTTTTGTAAGGTACTTAATTAGTAGAGATCTTCTTCTTTCATTTATTGGTGATAGTCCACTCTCAGTAAGCAGAAACTTAGTTTTTGTTGGTTTCCTAAGACCAAATATAAGACGAATTATATCATTTTGTGTCGTTTCGATTTTTTGCATGTGGGTCTTAGCACAAGCACCATACACTATGAGGCCATAATCAATATGGGGTCTTATATATGATTTATAAAATTGGATTAGTGTTTTCTCATTACAGCCCCAAGGTGTGGCTAGTAGCCTTTTAATTATTCTTGTTTTTCTATAGCACTTTTTTATTGTATTTGTGATGTGGAGGTGGAAATTTAGTTTTTGGTCAAGTATGAGCCCTAGGTAATTAATTTGATTGTCCTCTGGGATAAGTATTTCATTTAATGTTAGCCTAGCATCATAATGATTTCGCTTATGGTGGAATTGGATAATTTTTGACTTTGTGGGTGCAGTAGGTAAAATGGACTTTTGGGAGAACTTTTCAAATTGGAAAAGTGCATTTTGCAACTTTGAATGCGTAATCTCGAAGGTATTGCCAGTTGCCCATAATACCAGATCGTCAGCGTAATGTAGATTGGTATGTGGGAGGTTCATGTCCCACAGAAAAAGTGAAAATAGGAGGCAGCTCAGGACTGCACCCTGTGGAAGGCCTTTGGTTATTGAAGTTTTGGGTGAAGAGGCTGAACCTACACAAACAATGAAACTTCGGTTTTCTATAAAGGATTTTATGAAGGATACAAGTTTGGGGGGTAGTCCAAGGTTTGTAAGTTTAACTAATAGAATCTGGTGGTCAACATTATCATAAGCTCCTTCAAAATCTAGGAATGCAGCAGTTAAGACATTATTTTTTGATAGGGATTCATTTATTGCATTTGTTAACACTATGAAAGCATCTGTTGATGAGTGGTGTTTCCTGAAGCCAGTTTGAGTATAAGGTATCAGATTATTCTTCTCAACAAACCAAAGCAGCCGATGGTAAATCATTTTCTCCATTAATTTTCCCAGCACTGGGGTAATCATTATGGGTCTATATGACTGAGGGTCATGTTTAGGTTTATTTTTCTTTAAAATTGGTATGAGAGATGAACATTTCCAGATATTAGGGAATGTGGATGTAGCCCATGCATGGTTATAGCAATTTAGGAGCTCCTGTTTGTACAAAGGGGAAAGATTCTTTATCCATATAGGGTGTATATTATCATAGCTACTTGTAGCATTGGCCTTGATATGCTGAATTGCATTATTCAATTCATGTATCGAGAAGGGATGGTTTATATATTCTGAACCTGGTCGGGGCTGGTAAATAGGATTTGTCATGATTTGTGTGGTGATATTTTGGTTTTTTGATGTTAGCTTTTTTGAGAAAAGGGAGGCAAATAATTTTGCCTTATCAGTGTCGTTATCATAGTGGGAATTCTCATGTATTAGTTCATACATAAGAGGGTTGGAGGATGTTTTTTTCCCACAGATTTTGCTTATAAGTCTATGTATTCTTGGCTCAGATGTTTCTCTGGAAAGATTATTTGCAAAATTATTCCAATAATTATATTTGGCATTAGTTATTGTTCTCTTGAGGTTAGCCTCTGCTTGTAATTTACTTAAATATGTGTCAGGGGATGGTTTTCTTAGGTATGCTCTCCTAGTTGCATTTTTTATTCTCCACATAATTTGGCAATCTTGTCCACCATGCTTTAGGGGTGTGTTTAGGGATGGTTTTCCTAGGTGAAGTTCTGGGGATAGCTTGATTAGCTGCATTTGTTAATATTGATGTCATAGCTTCAGCACACGTGTCAGCAGTTACAACTGAGGTATGAGATTTCTGGGTTAAACTTAGGACTTCTTCATTAAGCTTATTTCTAAACATGGTCCAATTTGCTTTGGTGTTGACATATTTAGGGATATGTGGGAGAATGTTGGCTGGTTCATTTAAAGAGGATACTATTGCAAAATGGTCAGTGCATAGATTTTCAATTTTCTTAATATAAATTTTGTTTAGTATATTTATTGAAACAATTTGTAGGTCAATAGTTGAAAATTTACCACTTTTGGGGTTAAAATATGTATTTAGATTAGGAGGGGTAGCAATTGCTAAATCGGCATTATTTGAAATCAATCTTTCAGTGAGCTTACCGGCTTTATTTGCAACTGAGGTATGAGTTCTTCGTCTTCATCTTCCTCATCGTCGTCTTCATACTCATTTTCAACATCAGCAGATGGCTTTACAGTTGATTTTGGCTTCTTTGGATTCTACAAAAGAAAATTAGTAGACAATAATAGGCAGCTTAAACTAATACCAGTGAAAATTAAAAAATAATTTGTTTTTGAAATAAGCACACACAAGGGCCTCTTAAAACACAAAGAGTGATAAATGAGTTCAGGATTATCAAATAACATTATGTGGCTGGATTTTATTCTGCAGCAGAAAACCAGCCTTAGCTGGACTTGTTCAAAGGATTGATATATCTGAGGAGACCACATACCTTTCTAAAGGGGAAAAATACATGTGAAATTGTTGAAAGGTATAAGCATTAATAAATACTCAGGATAAATAAAAATAGGGGGGGGGGTCTCAAACTTCCCATACTCATTTTATGAAATTTGTGCAAATATAGGAGATACATCAAAGGCATAGAGAAGCCTCTCTGAAAATAGATAGTGTGACATTTATGGAACTTGGAGAAATCTAGACTAAAAATGCAACTTGGTCACATATATTTGCTTAATATGAAGTGGCTGTGCATTGGACATGACTGGTATAAGAAAAAGTTTCCTAATCTCTAGCTTTGATGATCAAAAACATAACTTCATCAATTATTTCACAAAGTGTTCACATTTGGGTGGGGAACTGTTTCAGCCCCTATGATATTTTAATTTATACTTAGAATGGTTCACAGTTGATTACAAAACCTATCAAACAATCAGAATAAGACTTGCAATTTCAAGTATGGGGCTACAGAGTTCTTTCTCCAACTTACTCTTCCTATTTTCAGACTTCCTTGTGAAGACAAAGTGCAATTTAAATTCAATTATTTTTTTAGAGGATTAGTAAAATACTAGAATTCTTGCTATTCTTTCAGTACTCATTAAAGATCCATCTATGGGTTTTCATCGACTCCAACGTTAGCCTTCAGTCAAGCATGAGACTTTTAATACTAGAGCTATACAGCTATTCTGTCTATACATAACAAAAATTAACCTATAGGTTCTTTCTCAACATCAACCTTGGTCTGGAATCAAGCATGAGTGCCACACTTCTTGTGCAGGAGACAGAGGCGCATTTGAAAAATACAAAATAGAATTAAAATATATGCAACATACGAGTGTCACCATACATTACAAGTGTCAGCACCTTGGACTTCTCTGATAACCTAGCCTCAAATTCAACGTCTTATTTCTTAGACCTTAGTTTCCCCTGTGCCCCCAGAGGCGCTCAGAAAGAGCTACCAGTCATCCCTCGTATGTCCTACTACCTACACGTTTTACCATTGAGGCTGAATCTTTTTGTGGATATGCTTAAAGTCCTGCTGGTAGGACTAAGCATATATTTTGGTCTTCCTCTTATTTGGACTCTCTCTTGTTACCACTACAGTACGGTTCTTGGTCAGATTCTATTAGTGTTAATTAAAGAAGAGTTAGTGTTAATTTAGTGTTAACTGAAAGAAGAAAATTAAAAATAATAGGTAGAAAACCGAAAAATCCTTACATTGCTCCAAGCTGCAATTTAAGGTAATACATAAAATAATCGAATATACAAATGTTTGATTCTCAAATTATTATCATAAGTTATATTATTTTGCAATAAAATAAAAGTCGTTATCAAGCTCAGAACATGTCATACTACTCTTCACTGGAGGATGGTGTGAAACAGTTGACTATGTCCAGAATTATGATAAATACTGAATAATGGTGAAGAAAAATAAGAAAGATTTTTCAGAAACACAGTATATACTACAAAGACTTTGGCAACAAGGATGCACATTTGAAGAAAATAAAAATAAAACCAATGAAAATATATTATACTACCCAACTCTCACCTATATTCTTCTGTTTCTTGATTTTGTCGGCATTGATTCAAATTACAAGAATTGAAATAAGAGTGACACATGGAAAATATGTAATGAGGGGCATAGTGGAAGCAACTTCAAAATATGTTAACTAGCCTACATTTTTTCAATGTGCAAGGAAGTAGGCCTAAAAATTGATTTATTAAACAGATAAGTAATTTACTATGGGGCAGGGCAGAGAGCAACTGCCTCCTCCAGACCCATATTTGCCCACACCCCAGCTAAAATTTAGTTTCTGTAAATTTGTTTTGTCAAAACTAAGATAATCCTTGATAATTCAAGCATCCAGAGAGACAGGCAGGTTTTCTTCAGTATATTTTTTACCTTTATGGTAATATATGGATCATTGGTAAAATTATAGTTTATTGACTTTTGGCTGTCTTGGAAAGGGGTTAGGTTAGGAAAAATGAAACTTTTAGAGATGGGTCTACAGGCTAAAGTATATCCTGGGAAATTATTTTGAAGAACCCACCTCCACTCCTTCTCCCTCTACAGGGCCCTGAAATTTGCCTACATGACAGGCCTGTACCTATTGGAATTTTGACAAAACAACATTTTACATTAATTTTCAGTTACCAGCTGCTTTTTCTCTGCCTTTAGTTCTGAAAATGCATTTCCTGTTATTTGAGTAGAATTGTGAGCCATATCAATGTCTTGTTTTCAAAATTTAGGAAATGTGTTCGTATATCTTTAAAACCTTATAAATTGGGATTGAGCAAAGTTGTGAAGCTGAAAACAATTTTGTTGTACTTCATTTAAGCAGAAGATCTATTTTGCAAGATTTTACTTTTATACCACATTTTTTTAAAGGTCATCAAAGGTCAGGACCCTCTAGAGGGAGGAGTGGAGGTAGCCACTTCAAAACACCTTCCCAGGATATAATTTAGCTGGTAGACACACCCCTGAAAGTTTAATTTTCCTAACCTAGGCTAACCCCTTTCCAAGATAGCCAAAAGTCAATAAACTAGAATTTTACCAACAAAGGTTCTGCCCCTGAGAAATACGTTAAAGAGCATTATTTTGCATATTATGAAGTAAGAATTGTTTTATAAACATGTTTCCTTATGTAATCCTGGAACCCTAAGCTTATACTGCTCCAATTCTGCATAAATACCTTTTTCACAGCTGTTTCAGGATTTTAAGGTTTTCCTCCACAGCAGTTCCAACAGTGCACTGATAGGCTATCTACTAGGCTACAATTAGAATAGCCTAGTATTCTACTATTATACATCTATACTACAAAGTGGGCCTATAGGCTACTATATTTCCAAGATAAATAGTAGTAGGCTAACTATTCTGGAATATTAGCTTTTCTAAATCAATAGACCTAGAGCTACCTTTTCAGCCTCACCAACCTTTAAAATTGGGTACATAGGCTATATATGGAAGACTGACAATGTCTTCTTTTGTTTAGGCCTACATTACTACTCACCAAGCAGGTGAGGGTCGAAAAGGTAGCCAAAGGTAACCGGACATCATCTTCTTCTTCTTCTTATTCAGCAGACGGGCTTTTCAGTTGATACTATTTAGCCCTTTTCCTTTTGGCTCACTCTGTGAGATCGACAGAGCTATGGAGCTGGTTTGTCTTGTATGATTTGTATCTGCTCAGATTTCTTGAAGTATATCTTTTGATACCAGCAGTTGAATTATAAGAGAGTATATATTGATCTCTGTGCTCTGCGGGAGAGTATGGTCAGCAAGACTCTTGGCTGTTAGTGGAATTTTGTGGTGTTTGAAGCATTCTACCATTTTACGTCGCAGGGTATACTGTGCAGACGTCAGCACATTACATTCAAATAGGCAGTGATCTATTGTTTCATTCTTAAGATTACATGACCTGCAAAGGGGGGACGAGGGAACTTCGCCACTTGAATTAGGAATCTGATATGAAAATGCCTGAAAATTTAGCCCATTTGAACCTGACCGAATCCTATGATAAATCTTGGAAAGGTGCTTACTTGGGAAAGGTGATGGGGTAGGATTCTTATTAATTATCAGTACCTCTGTAAATCTCAAGCGGTAAATATCTCTAATGGGGATTGGTCTCCCACTTGGCTGGTCAATATTTAAAGCATTTTTGGCTATTTCATCTGCCTTATGGTTACCTATTATACCTGAGTGGCTTGGAATATACTGTATATGAGTTAAAATACCTTTTGAAGCAAAAATATCAATAATCCTAAGACAAAGAAATGTGTCAATATCCATCTTATTTTGAGAAGCTGACGAAAGAAGCTCTAGGCTTGACAAAGAATCAGAATATATTATAATATTATTAATATTAACTTTCATATATTCATTAACCATGAAGAAATCTAGTGCCATGATTATGGCGTTTAGCTCGGCAGACATTACAGATGAATTATCTTGTAATCTCTCTCCTAAAGCGATATTATGGGTTGGGAAGAAAGCTCCGCTTGCCACTTTCTCATTCATTTTGGACCCATCTACAAAAATTTGGAAATAGTTTTTATAAGCAACATTATTTATTTCGGCAAATTTTTTCTGAATAAAAGAAATGGGGGTAAGTTCTTTGGTCCACTTTGAGAAGTCAGTCTTTATTATGGGGGTTGACCAACTCCAAGGGGGGGTTTGGGGGAATGTGGGTGCAATAGATTTTACTGGCACTGGGAACTTCTTCTGGATATTTGCATATTCATTTGCAACGCCTCTAAACATAGATGGATTTCTTAACCAGTTATGCAGGGTATGAGAATCATTGGCTTCAATTTTTGTAAGGTACTTAATTAGTAGAGATCTTCTTCTTTCATTTATTGGTGATAGTCCACTCTCAGTAAGCAGAAACTTAGTTTTTGTTGGTTTCCTAAGACCAAATATAAGACGAATTATATCATTTTGTGTCGTTTCGATTTTTTGCATGTGGGTCTTAGCACAAGCACCATACACTATGAGGCCATAATCAATATGGGGTCTTATATATGATTTATAAAATTGGATTAGTGTTTTCTCATTACAGCCCCAAGGTGTGGCTAGTAGCCTTTTAATTATTCTTGTTTTTCTATAGCACTTTTTTATTGTATTTGTGATGTGGAGGTGGAAATTTAGTTTTTGGTCAAGTATGAGCCCTAGGTAATTAATTTGATTGTCCTCTGGGATAAGTATTCCATTTAATGTTAGCCTAGCATCATAATGATTTCGCTTATGGTGGAATTGGATAATTTTTGACTTTGTGGGTGCAGTAGGTAAAATGGACTTTTGGGAGAACTTTTCAAATTGGAAAAGTGCATTTTGCAACTTTGAATGCGTAATCTCGAAGGTATTGCCAGTTGCCCATAA
This sequence comes from Artemia franciscana, assembly GCF_032884065.1. Lineage (NCBI taxonomy): Eukaryota > Metazoa > Arthropoda > Branchiopoda > Anostraca > Artemiidae > Artemia > Artemia franciscana. The sequence continues at coordinate 8,891 of NW_027063590.1, forward strand.
TACCAGATCGTCAGCGTACTGTAGATTGGTATGTGGGAGGTTCATGTCCCACAGAAAAAGTGAAAATAGGAGGCAGCTCAGGACTGCACCCTGTGGAAGGCCTTTGGTTATTGAAGTTTTGGGTGAAGAGGCTGAACCTACACAAACAATGAAACTTCGGTTTTCTATAAAGGATTTTATGAAGGATACAAGTTTGGGGGGTAGTCCAAGGTTTGTAAGTTTAACTAATAGAATCTGGTGGTCAACATTATCATAAGCTCCTTCAAAATCTAGGAATGCAGCAGTTAAGACATTATTTTTTGATAGGGATTCATTTATTGCATTTGTTAACACTATGAAAGCATCTGTTGATGAGTGGTGTTTCCTGAAGCCAGTTTGAGTATGAGGTATCAGATTATTCTTCTCAACAAACCAAAGCAGCCGATGGTAAATCATTTTCTCCATTAATTTTCCCAGCACTGGGGTAATCATTATGGGTCTATATGACTGAGGGTCATGTTTAGGTTTATTTTTCTTTAAAATTGGTATGAGAGATGAACATTTCCAGATATTAGGGAATGTGGATGTAGCCCATGCATGGTTATAGCAATTTAGGAGCTCCTGTTTGTACAAAGGGGAAAGATTCTTTATCCATATAGGGTGTATATTATCATAGCTACTTGTAGCATTGGCCTTGATATGCTGAATTGCATTATTCAATTCATGTATCGAGAAGGGATGGTTTATATATTCTGAACCTGGTCGGGGCTGGTAAATAGGATTTGTCATGATTTGTGTGGTGATATTTTGGTTTTTTGATGTTAGCTTTTTTGAGAAAAGGGAGGCAAATAATTTTGCCTTATCAGTGTCGTTATCATAGTGGGAATTCTCATGTATTAGTTCATACATAAGAGGGTTGGAGGATGTTTTTTTCCCACAGATTTTGCTTATAAGTCTATGTATTCTTGGCTCAGATGTTTCTCTGGAAAGATTATTTGCAAAATTATTCCAATAATTATATTTGGCATTAGTTATTGTTCTCTTGAGGTTAGCCTCTGCTTGTAATTTACTTAAATATGTGTCAGGGGATGGTTTTCTTAGGTATGCTCTCCTAGTTGCATTTTTTATTCTCCACATAATTTGGCAATCTTGTCCACCATGCTTTAGGGGTGTGTTTAGGGATGGTTTTCCTAGGTGAAGTTCTGGGGATAGCTTGATTAGCTGCATTTGTTAATATTGATGTCATAGCTTCAGCACACGTGTCAGCAGTTACAACTGAGGTATGAGATTTCTGGGTTAAACTTAGGACTTCTTCATTAAGCTTATTTCTAAACATGGTCCAATTTGCTTTGGTGTTGACATATTTAGGGATATGTGGGAGAATGTTGGCTGGTTCATTTAAAGAGGATACTATTGCAAAATGGTCAGTGCATAGATTTTCGATTTTCTTAATATAAATTTTGTTTAGTATATTTATTGAAACAATTTGTAGGTCAATAGTTGAAAATTTACCACTTTTGGGGTTAAAATATGTATTTAGATTAGGAGGGGTAGCAATTGCTAAATCGGCATTATTTGAAATCAATCTTTCAGTGAGCTTACCGGCTTTATTTGCAACTGAGGTATGAGTTCTTCGTCTTCATCTTCCTCATCGTCGTCTTCATACTCATTTTCAACATCAGCAGATGGCTTTACAGTTGATTTTGGCTTCTTTGGATTCTACAAAAGAAAATTAGTAGACAATAATAGGCAGCTTAAACTAATACCAGTGAAAATAAAAAAATAATTTGTTTTTGAAATAAGCACACACAAGGGCCTCTTAAAACACAAAGAGTGATAAATGAGTTCAGGATTATCAAATAACATTATGTGGCTGGATTTGATTCTGCAGCAGAAAACCAGCCTTAGCTGGACTTGTTCAAAGGATTGATATATCTGAGGAGACCACATACCTTTCTAAAGGGGAAAAATACATGTGAAATTGTTGAAAGGTATAAGCATTAATAAATACTCAGGATAAATAAAAATAGGGGGGGGGGGTCTCAAACTTCCCATACTGATTTTATGAAATTTGTGCAAATATAGGAGATACATCAAAGGCATAGAGAAGCCTCTCTGAAAATAGATAGTGTGACATTTATGGAACTTGGAGAAATCTAGACTAAAAATGCAACTTGGTCACATATATTTGCTTAATATGAAGTGGCTGTGCATTGGACATGACTGGTATAAGAAAAAGTTTCCTAATCTCTAGCTTTGATGATCAAAAACATAATTTCATCAATTATTTCACAAAGTGTTCACATTTGGGTGGGGAACTGTTTCAGCCCCTATGATATTTTAATTTATACTTAGAATGGTTCACAGTTGATTACAAAACCTATCAAACAATCAGAATAAGACTTGCAATTTCAAGTATGGGGCTACAGAGTTCTTTCTCCAACTTACTCTTCCTATTTTCAGACTTCCTTGTGAAGACGAAGTGCAATTTAAATTCAATTATTTTTTTAGAGGATTAGTAAAATACTAGAATTCTTGCTATTCTTTCAGTACTCATTAAAGATCCATCTATGGGTTTTCATCGACTCCAACGTTAGCCTTCAGTCAAGCATGAGACTGTTAATACTAGAGCTATACAGCTATTCTGTCTATACATAACAAAAATTAACCTATAGGTTCTTTCTCAACATCAACCTTGGTCTGGAATCAAGCATGAGTGCCACACTTCTTGTGCAGGAGACAGAGGCGCATTTGAAAAATACAAAATAGAATTAAAATATATGCAACATACGAGTGTCACCATACATTACAAGTGTCAGCACCTTGGACTTCTCTGGTAACCTAGCCTCAAATTCAACGTCTTATTTCTTAGACCTTAGTTTCCCCTGTGCCCCCAGAGGCGCTCAGAAAGAGCTACCAGTCATCCCTCGTATGTCCTACTACCTACACGTTTTACCATTGAGGCTGAATCTTTTTGTGGATATGCTTAAAGTCCTGCTGGTAGGACTAAGCATATATTTTGGTCTTCCTCTTATTTGGACTCTCTCTTGTTACCACTACAGTACGGTTCTTGGTCAGATTCTATTAGTGTTAATTAAAGAAGAGTTAGTGTTAATTTAGTGTTAACTGAAAGAAGAAAATTAAAAATAATAGGTAGAAAACCGAAAAATCCTTACATTGCTCCAAGCTGCAATTTAAGGTAATACATAAAATAATCGAATATACAAATGTTTGATTCTCAAATTATTATCATAAGTTATATTATTTTGCAATAAAATAAAAGTCGTTATCAAGCTCAGAACATGTCATACTACTCTTCACTGGAGGATGGTGTGAAACAGTTGACTATGTCCAGAATTATGATAAATACTGAATAATGGTGAAGAAAAATAAGAAAGATTTTTCAGAAACACAGTATATACTACAAAGACTTTGGCAACAAGGATGCACATTTGAAGAAAATAAAAATAAAACCAATGAAAATATATTATACTACCCAACTCTCACCTATATTCTTCTGTTTCTTGATTTTGTCGGCATTGATTCAAATTACAAGAATTGAAATAAGAGTGACATGGAAAATATGTAATGAGGGGCATAGTGGAAGCAACTTCAAAATATGTTAACTAGCCTACATTTTTTCAATGTGCAAGGAAGTAGGCCTAAAAATTGATTTATTAAACAGATAAGTAATTTACTATGGGGCAGGGCAGAGAGCAACTGCCTCCTCCAGACCCATATTTGCCCACACCCCAGCTAAAATTTAGTTTCTGTAAATTTGTTTTGTCAAAACTAAGATAATCCTTGATAATTCAAGCATCCAGAGAGACAGGCAGGTTTTCTTCAGTATATTTTTTAGCTTTATGGTAATATATGGATCATTGGTAAAATTATAGTTTATTGACTTTTGGCTGTCTTGGAAAGGGGTTAGGTTAGGAAAAATGAAACTTTTAGAGATGGGTCTACAGGCTAAAGTATATCCTGGGAAATTATTTTGAAGAACCCACCTCCACTCCTTCTCCCTCTACAGGGCCCTGAAATTTGCCTACATGACAGGCCTGTACCTATTGGAATTTTGACAAAACAACATTTTACATTAATTTTCAGTTACCAGCTGCTTTTTCTCTGCCTTTAGTTCTGAAAATGCATTTCCTGTTATTTGAGTAGAATTGTGAGCCATATCAATGTCTTGTTTTCAAAATTTAGGAAATGTGTTCGTATATCTTTAAAACCTTATAAATTGGGATTGAGCAAAGTTGTGAAGCTGAAAACAATTTTGTTGTACTTCATTTAAGCAGAAGATCTATTTTGCAAGATTTTACTTTTATACCACATTTTTTTAAAGGTCATCAAAGGTCAGGACCCTCTAGAGGGAGGAGTGGAGGTAGCCACTTCAAAACACCTTCCCAGGATATAATTTAGCTGGTAGACACACCCCTGAAAGTTTAATTTTCCTAACCTAGGCTAACCCCTTTCCAAGATAGCCAAAAGTCAATAAACTAGAATTTTACCAACAAAGGTTCTGCCCCTGAGAAATACGTTAAAGAGCATTATTTTGCATATTATGAAGTAAGAATTGTTTTATAAACATGTTTCCTTATGTAATCCTGGAACCCTAAGCTTATACTGCTCCAATTCTGCATAAATACCTTTTTCACAGCTGTTTCAGGATTTTAAGGTTTTCCTCCACAGCAGTTCCAACAGTGCACTGATAGGCTATCTACTAGGCTACAATTAGAATAGCCTAGTATTCTACTATTATACATCTATACTACAAAGTGGGCCTATAGGCTACTATATTTCCAAGATAAATAGTAGTAGGCTAACTATTCTGGAATATTAGCTTTTCTAAATCAATAGACCTAGAGCTACCTTTTCAGCCTCACCAACCTTTAAAATTGGGTACATAGGCTATATATGGAAGACTGACAATGTCTTCTTTTGTTTAGGCCTACATTACTACTCACCAAGCAGGTGAGGGTCGAAAAGGTAGCCAAAGGTAACCGGACATCATCTTCTTCTTCTTCTTATTCAGCAGACGGGCTTTTCAGTTGATACTATTTAGCCCTTTTCCTTTTGGCTCACTCTGTGAGATCGACAGAGCTATGGAGCTGGTTTGTCTTGTATGATTTGTATCTGCTCAGATTTCTTGAAGTATATCTTTTGATACCAGCAGTTGAATTATAAGAGAGTATATATTGATCTCTGTGCTCTGCGGGAGAGTATGGTCAGCAAGACTCTTGGCTGTTAGTGGAATTTTGTGGTGTTTGAAGCATTCTACCATTTTACGTCGCAGGGTATACTGTGCAGACGTCAGCACATTACATTCAAATAGGCAGTGATCTATTGTTTCATTCTTAAGATTACATGACCTGCAAAGGGGGGACGAGGGAACTTCGCCACTTGAATTAGGAATCTGATATGAAAATGCCTGAAAATTTAGCCCATTTGAACCTGACCGAATCCTATGATAAATCTTGGAAAGGTGCTTACTTGGGAAAGGTGATGGGGTAGGATTCTTATTAATTATCAGTACCTCTGTAAATCTCAAGCGGTAAATATCTCTAATGGGGATTGGTCTCCCACTTGGCTGGTCAATATTTAAAGCATTTTTGGCTATTTCATCTGCCTTATGGTTACCTATTATACCTGAGTGGCTTGGAATATACTGTATATGAGTTAAAATACCTTTTGAAGCAAAAATATCAATAATCCTAAGACAAAGAAATGTGTCAATATCCATCTTATTTTGAGAAGCTGACGAAAGAAGCTCTAGGCTTGACAAAGAATCAGAATATATTATAATATTATTAATATTAACTTTCATATATTCATTAACCATGAGGAAATCTAGTGCCATGATTATGGCGTTTAGCTCGGCAGACATTACAGATGAATTATCTTGTAATCTCTCTCCTAAAGCGATATTATGGGTTGGGAAGAAAGCTCCGCTTGCCACTTTCTCATTCATTTTGGACCCATCTACAAAAATTTGGAAATAGTTTTTATAAGCAACATTATTTATTTCGGCAAATTTTTTCTGAATAAAAGAAATGGGGGTAAGTTCTTTGGTCCACTTTGAGAAGTCAGTCTTTATTATGGGGGTTGACCAACTCCAAGGGGGGGTTTGGGGGAATGTGGGTGCAATAGATTTTACTGGCACTGGGAACTTCTTCTGGATATTTGCATATTCATTTGCAACGCCTCTAAACATAGATGGATTTCTTAACCAGTTATGCAGGGTATGAGAATCATTGGCTTCAATTTTTGTAAGGTACTTAATTAGTAGAGATCTTCTTCTTTCATTTATTGGTGATAGTCCACTCTCAGTAAGCAGAAACTTAGTTTTTGTTGGTTTCCTAAGACCAAATATAAGACGAATTATATCATTTTGTGTCGTTTCGATTTTTTGCATGTGGGTCTTAGCACAAGCACCATACACTATGAGGCCATAATCAATATGGGGTCTTATATATGATTTATAAAATTGGATTAGTGTTTTCTCATTACAGCCCCAAGGTGTGGCTAGTAGCCTTTTAATTATTCTTGTTTTTCTATAGCACTTTTTTATTGTATTTGTGATGTGGAGGTGGAAATTTAGTTTTTGGTCAAGTATGAGCCCTAGGTAATTAATTTGATTGTCCTCTGGGATAAGTATTTCATTTAATGTTAGCCTAGCATCATAATGATTTCGCTTATGGTGGAATTGGATAATTTTTGACTTTGTGGGTGCAGTAGGTAAAATGGACTTTTGGGAGAACTTTTCAAATTGGAAAAGTGCATTTTGCAACTTTGAATGCGTAATCTCGAAGGTATTGCCAGTTGCCCATAATACCAGATCGTCAGCGTACTGTAGATTGGTATGTGGGAGGTTCATGTCCCACAGAAAAAGTGAAAATAGGAGGCAGCTCAGGACTGCACCCTGTGGAAGGCCTTTGGTTATTGAAGTTTTGGGTGAAGAGGCTGAACCTACACAAACAATGAAACTTCGGTTTTCTATAAAGGATTTTATGAAGGATACAAGTTTGGGGGGTAGTCCAAGGTTTGTAAGTTTAACTAATAGAATCTGGTGGTCAACATTATCATAAGCTCCTTCAAAATCTAGGAATGCAGCAGTTAAGACATTATTTTTTGATAGGGATTCATTTATTGCATTTGTTAACACTATGAAAGCATCTGTTGATGAGTGGTGTTTCCTGAAGCCAGTTTGAGTATAAGGTATCAGATTATTCTTCTCAACAAACCAAAGCAGCCGATGGTAAATCATTTTCTCCATTAATTTTCCCAGCACTGGGGTAATCATTATGGGTCTATATGACTGAGGGTCATGTTTAGGTTTATTTTTCTTTAAAATTGGTATGAGAGATGAACATTTCCAGATATTAGGGAATGTGGATGTAGCCCATGCATGGTTATAGCAATTTAGGAGCTCCTGTTTGTACAAAGGGGAAAGATTCTTTATCCATATAGGGTGTATATTATCATAGCTACTTGTAGCATTGGCCTTGATATGCTGAATTGCATTATTCAATTCATGTATCGAGAAGGGATGGTTTATATATTCTGAACCTGGTCGGGGCTGGTAAATAGGATTTGTCATGATTTGTGTGGTGATATTTTGGTTTTTTGATGTTAGCTTTTTTGAGAAAAGGGAGGCAAATAATTTTGCCTTATCAGTGTCGTTATCATAGTGGGAATTCTCATGTATTAGTTCATACATAAGAGGGTTGGAGGATGTTTTTTTCCCACAGATTTTGCTTATAAGTCTATGTATTCTTGGCTCAGATGTTTCTCTGGAAAGATTATTTGCAAAATTATTCCAATAATTATATTTGGCATTAGTTATTGTTCTCTTGAGGTTAGCCTCTGCTTGTAATTTACTTAAATATGTGTCAGGGGATGGTTTTCTTAGGTATGCTCTCCTAGTTGCATTTTTTATTCTCCACATAATTTGGCAATCTTGTCCACCATGCTTTAGGGGTGTGTTTAGGGATGGTTTTCCTAGGTGAAGTTCTGGGGATAGCTTGATTAGCTGCATTTGTTAATATTGATGTCATAGCTTCAGCACACGTGTCAGCAGTTACAACTGAGGTATGAGATTTCTGGGTTAAACTTAGGACTTCTTCATTAAGCTTATTTCTAAACATGGTCCAATTTGCTTTGGTGTTGACATATTTAGGGATATGTGGGAGAATGTTGGCTGGTTCATTTAAAGAGGATACTATTGCAAAATGGTCAGTGCATAGATTTTCAATTTTCTTAATATAAATTTTGTTTAGTATATTTATTGAAACAATTTGTAGGTCAATAGTTGAAAATTTACCACTTTTGGGGTTAAAATATGTATTTAGATTAGGAGGGGTAGCAATTGCTAAATCGGCATTATTTGAAATCAATCTTTCAGTGAGCTTACCGGCTTTATTTGCAACTGAGGTATGAGTTCTTCGTCTTCATCTTCCTCATCGTCGTCTTCATACTCATTTTCAACATCAGCAGATGGCTTTACAGTTGATTTTGGCTTCTTTGGATTCTACAAAAGAAAATTAGTAGACAATAATAGGCAGCTTAAACTAATACCAGTGAAAATTAAAAAATAATTTGTTTTTGAAATAAGCACACACAAGGGCCTCTTAAAACACAAAGAGTGATAAATGAGTTCAGGATTATCAAATAACATTATGTGGCTGGATTTTATTCTGCAGCAGAAAACCAGCCTTAGCTGGACTTGTTCAAAGGATTGATATATCTGAGGAGACCACATACCTTTCTAAAGGGGAAAAATACATGTGAAATTGTTGAAAGGTATAAGCATTAATAAATACTCAGGATAAATAAAAATAGGGGGGGGGGGTCTCAAACTTCCCATACTCATTTTATGAAATTTGTGCAAATATAGGAGATACATCAAAGGCATAGAGAAGCCTCTCTGAAAATAGATAGTGTGACATTTATGGAACTTGGAGAAATCTAGACTAAAAATGCAACTTGGTCACATATATTTGCTTAATATGAAGTGGCTGTGCATTGGACATGACTGGTATAAGAAAAAGTTTCCTAATCTCTAGCTTTGATGATCAAAAACATAACTTCATCAATTATTTCACAAAGTGTTCACATTTGGGGGGGGAACTGTTTCAGCCCCTATGATATTTTAATTTATACTTAGAATGGTTCACAGTTGATTACAAAACCTATCAAACAATCAGAATAAGACTTGCAATTTCAAGTATGGGGCTACAGAGTTCTTTCTCCAACTTACTCTTCCTATTTTCAGACTTCCTTGTGAAGACAAAGTGCAATTTAAATTCAATTATTTTTTTAGAGGATTAGTAAAATACTAGAATTCTTGCTATTCTTTCAGTACTCATTAAAGATCCATCTATGGGTTTTCATCGACTCCAACGTTAGCCTTCAGTCAAGCATGAGACTTTTAATACTAGAGCTATACAGCTATTCTGTCTATACATAACAAAAATTAACCTATAGGTTCTTTCTCAACATCAACCTTGGTCTGGAATCAAGCATGAGTGCCACACTTCTTGTGCAGGAGACAGAGGCGCATTTGAAAAATACAAAATAGAATTAAAATATATGCAACATACGAGTGTCACCATACATTACAAGTGTCAGCACCTTGGACTTCTCTGATAACCTAGCCTCAAATTCAACGTCTTATTTCTTAGACCTTAGTTTCCCCTGTGCCCCCAGAGGCGCTCAGAAAGAGCTACCAGTCATCCCTCGTATGTCCTACTACCTACACGTTTTACCATTGAGGCTGAATCTTTTTGTGGATATGCTTAAAGTCCTGCTGGTAGGACTAAGCATATATTTTGGTCTTCCTCTTATTTGGACTCTCTCTTGTTACCACTACAGTACGGTTCTTGGTCAGATTCTATTAGTGTTAATTAAAGAAGAGTTAGTGTTAATTTAGTGTTAACTGAAAGAAGAAAATTAAAAATAATAGGTAGAAAACCGAAAAATCCTTACATTGCTCCAAGCTGCAATTTAAGGTAATACATAAAATAATCGAATATACAAATGTTTGATTCTCAAATTATTATCATAAGTTATATTATTTTGCAATAAAATAAAAGTCGTTATCAAGCTCAGAACATGTCATACTACTCTTCACTGGAGGATGGTGTGAAACAGTTGACTATGTCCAGAATTATGATAAATACTGAATAATGGTGAAGAAAAATAAGAAAGATTTTTCAGAAACACAGTATATACTACAAAGACTTTGGCAACAAGGATGCACATTTGAAGAAAATAAAAATAAAACCAATGAAAATATATTATACTACCCAACTCTCACCTATATTCTTCTGTTTCTTGATTTTGTCGGCATTGATTCAAATTACAAGAATTGAAATAAGAGTGACACATGGAAAATATGTAATGAGGGGCATAGTGGAAGCAACTTCAAAATATGTTAACTAGCCTACATTTTTTCAATGTGCAAGGAAGTAGGCCTAAAAATTGATTTATTAAACAGATAAGTAATTTACTATGGGGCAGGGCAGAGAGCAACTGCCTCCTCCAGACCCATATTTGCCCACACCCCAGCTAAAATTTAGTTTCTGTAAATTTGTTTTGTCAAAACTAAGATAATCCTTGATAATTCAAGCATCCAGAGAGACAGGCAGGTTTTCTTCAGTATATTTTTTACCTTTATGGTAATATATGGATCATTGGTAAAATTATAGTTTATTGACTTTTGGCTGTCTTGGAAAGGGGTTAGGTTAGGAAAAATGAAACTTTTAGAGATGGGTCTACAGGCTAAAGTATATCCTGGGAAATTATTTTGAAGAACCCACCTCCACTCCTTCTCCCTCTACAGGGCCCTGAAATTTGCCTACATGACAGGCCTGTACCTATTGGAATTTTGACAAAACAACATTTTACATTAATTTTCAGTTACCAGCTGCTTTTTCTCTGCCTTTAGTTCTGAAAATGCATTTCCTGTTATTTGAGTAGAATTGTGAGCCATATCAATGTCTTGTTTTCAAAATTTAGGAAATGTGTTCGTATATCTTTAAAACCTTATAAATTGGGATTGAGCAAAGTTGTGAAGCTGAAAACAATTTTGTTGTACTTCATTTAAGCAGAAGATCTATTTTGCAAGATTTTACTTTTATACCACATTTTTTTAAAGGTCATCAAAGGTCAGGACCCTCTAGAGGGAGGAGTGGAGGTAGCCACTTCAAAACACCTTCCCAGGATATAATTTAGCTGGTAGACACACCCCTGAAAGTTTAATTTTCCTAACCTAGGCTAACCCCTTTCCAAGATAGCCAAAAGTCAATAAACTAGAATTTTACCAACAAAGGTTCTGCCCCTGAGAAATACGTTAAAGAGCATTATTTTGCATATTATGAAGTAAGAATTGTTTTATAAACATGTTTCCTTATGTAATCCTGGAACCCTAAGCTTATACTGCTCCAATTCTGCATAAATACCTTTTTCACAGCTGTTTCAGGATTTTAAGGTTTTCCTCCACAGCAGTTCCAACAGTGCACTGATAGGCTATCTACTAGGCTACAATTAGAATAGCCTAGTATTCTACTATTATACATCTATACTACAAAGTGGGCCTATAGGCTACTATATTTCCAAGATAAATAGTAGTAGGCTAACTATTCTGGAATATTAGCTTTTCTAAATCAATAGACCTAGAGCTACCTTTTCAGCCTCACCAACCTTTAAAATTGGGTACATAGGCTATATATGGAAGACTGACAATGTCTTCTTTTGTTTAGGCCTACATTACTACTCACCAAGCAGGTGAGGGTCGAAAAGGTAGCCAAAGGTAACCGGACATCATCTTCTTCTTCTTCTTATTCAGCAGACGGGCTTTTCAGTTGATACTATTTAGCCCTTTTCCTTTTGGCTCACTCTGTGAGATCGACAGAGCTATGGAGCTGGTTTGTCTTGTATGATTTGTATCTGCTCAGATTTCTTGAAGTATATCTTTTGATACCAGCAGTTGAATTATAAGAGAGTATATATTGATCTCTGTGCTCTGCGGGAGAGTATGGTCAGCAAGACTCTTGGCTGTTAGTGGAATTTTGTGGTGTTTGAAGCATTCTACCATTTTACGTCGCAGGGTATACTGTGCAGACGTCAGCACATTACATTCAAATAGGCAGTGATCTATTGTTTCATTCTTAAGATTACATGACCTGCAAAGGGGGGACGAGGGAACTTCGCCACTTGAATTAGGAATCTGATATGAAAATGCCTGAAAATTTAGCCCATTTGAACCTGACCGAATCCTATGATAAATCTTGGAAAGGTGCTTACTTGGGAAAGGTGATGGGGTAGGATTCTTATTAATTATCAGTACCTCTGTAAATCTCAAGCGGTAAATATCTCTAATGGGGATTGGTCTCCCACTTGGCTGGTCAATATTTAAAGCATTTTTGGCTATTTCATCTGCCTTATGGTTACCTATTATACCTGAGTGGCTTGGAATATACTGTATATGAGTTAAAATACCTTTTGAAGCAAAAATATCAATAATCCTAAGACAAAGAAATGTGTCAATATCCATCTTATTTTGAGAAGCTGACGAAAGAAGCTCTAGGCTTGACAAAGAATCAGAATATATTATAATATTATTAATATTAACTTTCATATATTCATTAACCATGAAGAAATCTAGTGCCATGATTATGGCGTTTAGCTCGGCAGACATTACAGATGAATTATCTTGTAATCTCTCTCCTAAAGCGATATTATGGGTTGGGAAGAAAGCTCCGCTTGCCACTTTCTCATTCATTTTGGACCCATCTACAAAAATTTGGAAATAGTTTTTATAAGCAACATTATTTATTTCGGCAAATTTTTTCTGAATAAAAGAAATGGGGGTAAGTTCTTTGGTCCACTTTGAGAAGTCAGTCTTTATTATGGGGGTTGACCAACTCCAAGGGGGGGTTTGGGGGAATGTGGGTGCAATAGATTTTACTGGCACTGGGAACTTCTTCTGGATATTTGCATATTCATTTGCAACGCCTCTAAACATAGATGGATTTCTTAACCAGTTATGCAGGGTATGAGAATCATTGGCTTCAATTTTTGTAAGGTACTTAATTAGTAGAGATCTTCTTCTTTCATTTATTGGTGATAGTCCACTCTCAGTAAGCAGAAACTTAGTTTTTGTTGGTTTCCTAAGACCAAATATAAGACGAATTATATCATTTTGTGTCGTTTCGATTTTTTGCATGTGGGTCTTAGCACAAGCACCATACACTATGAGGCCATAATCAATATGGGGTCTTATATATGATTTATAAAATTGGATTAGTGTTTTCTCATTACAGCCCCAAGGTGTGGCTAGTAGCCTTTTAATTATTCTTGTTTTTCTATAGCACTTTTTTATTGTATTTGTGATGTGGAGGTGGAAATTTAGTTTTTGGTCAAGTATGAGCCCTAGGTAATTAATTTGATTGTCCTCTGGGATAAGTATTCCATTTAATGTTAGCCTAGCATCATAATGATTTCGCTTATGGTGGAATTGGATAATTTTTGACTTTGTGGGTGCAGTAGGTAAAATGGACTTTTGGGAGAACTTTTCAAATTGGAAAAGTGCATTTTGCAACTTTGAATGCGTAATCTCGAAGGTATTGCCAGTTGCCCATAATACCAGATCGTCAGCGTACTGTAGATTGGTATGTGGGAGGTTCATGTCCCACAGAAAAAGTGAAAATAGGAGGCAGCTCAGGACTGCACCCTGTGGAAGGCCTTTGGTTATTGAAGTTTTGGGTGAAGAGGCTGAACCTACACAAACAATGAAACTTCGGTTTTCTATAAAGGATTTTATGAAGGATACAAGTTTGGGGGGTAGTCCAAGGTTTGTAAGTTTAACTAATAGAATCTGGTGGTCAACATTATCATAAGCTCCTTCAAAATCTAGGAATGCAGCAGTTAAGACATTATTTTTTGATAGGGATTCATTTATTGCATTTGTTAACACTATGAAAGCATCTGTTGATGAGTGGTGTTTCCTGAAGCCAGTTTGAGTATGAGGTATCAGATTATTCTTCTCAACAAACCAAAGCAGCCGATGGTAAATCATTTTCTCCATTAATTTTCCCAGCACTGGGGTAATCATTATGGGTCTATATGACTGAGGGTCATGTTTAGGTTTATTTTTCTTTAAAATTGGTATGAGAGATGAACATTTCCAGATATTAGGGAATGTGGATGTAGCCCATGCATGGTTATAGCAATTTAGGAGCTCCTGTTTGTACAAAGGGGAAAGATTCTTTATCCATATAGGGTGTATATTATCATAGCTACTTGTAGCATTGGCCTTGATATGCTGAATTGCATTATTCAATTCATGTATCGAGAAGGGATGGTTTATATATTCTGAACCTGGTCGGGGCTGGTAAATAGGATTTGTCATGATTTGTGTGGTGATATTTTGGTTTTTTGATGTTAGCTTTTTTGAGAAAAGGGAGGCAAATAATTTTGCCTTATCAGTGTCGTTATCATAGTGGGAATTCTCATGTATTAGTTCATACATAAGAGGGTTGGAGGATGTTTTTTTCCCACAGATTTTGCTTATAAGTCTATGTATTCTTGGCTCAGATGTTTCTCTGGAAAGATTATTTGCAAAATTATTCCAATAATTATATTTGGCATTAGTTATTGTTCTCTTGAGGTTAGCCTCTGCTTGTAATTTACTTAAATATGTGTCAGGGGATGGTTTTCTTAGGTATGCTCTCCTAGTTGCATTTTTTATTCTCCACATAATTTGGCAATCTTGTCCACCATGCTTTAGGGGTGTGTTTAGGGATGGTTTTCCTAGGTGAAGTTCTGGGGATAGCTTGATTAGCTGCATTTGTTAATATTGATGTCATAGCTTCAGCACACGTGTCAGCAGTTACAACTGAGGTATGAGATTTCTGGGTTAAACTTAGGACTTCTTCATTAAGCTTATTTCTAAACATGGTCCAATTTGCTTTGGTGTTGACATATTTAGGGATATGTGGGAGAATGTTGGCTGGTTCATTTAAAGAGGATACTATTGCAAAATGGTCAGTGCATAGATTTTCGATTTTCTTAATATAAATTTTGTTTAGTATATTTATTGAAACAATTTGTAGGTCAATAGTTGAAAATTTACCACTTTTGGGGTTAAAATATGTATTTAGATTAGGAGGGGTAGCAATTGCTAAATCGGCATTATTTGAAATCAATCTTTCAGTGAGCTTACCGGCTTTATTTGCAACTGAGGTATGAGTTCTTCGTCTTCATCTTCCTCATCGTCGTCTTCATACTCATTTTCAACATCAGCAGATGGCTTTACAGTTGATTTTGGCTTCTTTGGATTCTACAAAAGAAAATTAGTAGACAATAATAGGCAGCTTAAACTAATACCAGTGAAAATAAAAAAATAATTTGTTTTTGAAATAAGCACACACAAGGGCCTCTTAAAACACAAAGAGTGATAAATGAGTTCAGGATTATCAAATAACATTATGTGGCTGGATTTGATTCTGCAGCAGAAAACCAGCCTTAGCTGGACTTGTTCAAAGGATTGATATATCTGAGGAGACCACATACCTTTCTAAAGGGGAAAAATACATGTG
Organism: Artemia franciscana; assembly: GCF_032884065.1. Taxonomy (NCBI): domain Eukaryota; kingdom Metazoa; phylum Arthropoda; class Branchiopoda; order Anostraca; family Artemiidae; genus Artemia; species Artemia franciscana. The sequence continues at coordinate 24,472 of NW_027063590.1, forward strand.
AAATTGTTGAAAGGTATAAGCATTAATAAATACTCAGGATAAATAAAAATAGGGGGGGGGGGTCTCAAACTTCCCATACTGATTTTATGAAATTTGTGCAAATATAGGAGATACATCAAAGGCATAGAGAAGCCTCTCTGAAAATAGATAGTGTGACATTTATGGAACTTGGAGAAATCTAGACTAAAAATGCAACTTGGTCACATATATTTGCTTAATATGAAGTGGCTGTGCATTGGACATGACTGGTATAAGAAAAAGTTTCCTAATCTCTAGCTTTGATGATCAAAAACATAATTTCATCAATTATTTCACAAAGTGTTCACATTTGGGTGGGGAACTGTTTCAGCCCCTATGATATTTTAATTTATACTTAGAATGGTTCACAGTTGATTACAAAACCTATCAAACAATCAGAATAAGACTTGCAATTTCAAGTATGCGGCTACAGAGTTCTTTCTCCAACTTACTCTTCCTATTTTCAGACTTCCTTGTGAAGACGAAGTGCAATTTAAATTCAATTATTTTTTTAGAGGATTAGTAAAATACTAGAATTCTTGCTATTCTTTCAGTACTCATTAAAGATCCATCTATGGGTTTTCATCGACTCCAACGTTAGCCTTCAGTCAAGCATGAGACTGTTAATACTAGAGCTATACAGCTATTCTGTCTATACATAACAAAAATTAACCTATAGGTTCTTTCTCAACATCAACCTTGGTCTGGAATCAAGCATGAGTGCCACACTTCTTGTGCAGGAGACAGAGGCGCATTTGAAAAATACAAAATAGAATTAAAATATATGCAACATACGAGTGTCACCATACATTACAAGTGTCAGCACCTTGGACTTCTCTGGTAACCTAGCCTCAAATTCAACGTCTTATTTCTTAGACCTTAGTTTCCCCTGTGCCCCCAGAGGCGCTCAGAAAGAGCTACCAGTCATCCCTCGTATGTCCTACTACCTACACGTTTTACCATTGAGGCTGAATCTTTTTGTGGATATGCTTAAAGTCCTGCTGGTAGGACTAAGCATATATTTTGGTCTTCCTCTTATTTGGACTCTCTCTTGTTACCACTACAGTACGGTTCTTGGTCAGATTCTATTAGTGTTAATTAAAGAAGAGTTAGTGTTAATTTAGTGTTAACTGAAAGAAGAAAATTAAAAATAATAGGTAGAAAACCGAAAAATCCTTACATTGCTCCAAGCTGCAATTTAAGGTAATACATAAAATAATCGAATATACAAATGTTTGATTCTCAAATTATTATCATAAGTTATATTATTTTGCAATAAAATAAAAGTCGTTATCAAGCTCAGAACATGTCATACTACTCTTCACTGGAGGATGGTGTGAAACAGTTGACTATGTCCAGAATTATGATAAATACTGAATAATGGTGAAGAAAAATAAGAAAGATTTTTCAGAAACACAGTATATACTACAAAGACTTTGGCAACAAGGATGCACATTTGAAGAAAATAAAAATAAAACCAATGAAAATATATTATACTACCCAACTCTCACCTATATTCTTCTGTTTCTTGATTTTGTCGGCATTGATTCAAATTACAAGAATTGAAATAAGAGTGACATGGAAAATATGTAATGAGGGGCATAGTGGAAGCAACTTCAAAATATGTTAACTAGCCTACATTTTTTCAATGTGCAAGGAAGTAGGCCTAAAAATTGATTTATTAAACAGATAAGTAATTTACTATGGGGCAGGGCAGAGAGCAACTGCCTCCTCCAGACCCATATTTGCCCACACCCCAGCTAAAATTTAGTTTCTGTAAATTTGTTTTGTCAAAACTAAGATAATCCTTGATAATTCAAGCATCCAGAGAGACAGGCAGGTTTTCTTCAGTATATTTTTTAGCTTTATGGTAATATATGGATCATTGGTAAAATTATAGTTTATTGACTTTTGGCTGTCTTGGAAAGGGGTTAGGTTAGGAAAAATGAAACTTTTAGAGATGGGTCTACAGGCTAAAGTATATCCTGGGAAATTATTTTGAAGAACCCACCTCCACTCCTTCTCCCTCTACAGGGCCCTGAAATTTGCCTACATGACAGGCCTGTACCTATTGGAATTTTGACAAAACAACATTTTACATTAATTTTCAGTTACCAGCTGCTTTTTCTCTGCCTTTAGTTCTGAAAATGCATTTCCTGTTATTTGAGTAGAATTGTGAGCCATATCAATGTCTTGTTTTCAAAATTTAGGAAATGTGTTCGTATATCTTTAAAACCTTATAAATTGGGATTGAGCAAAGTTGTGAAGCTGAAAACAATTTTGTTGTACTTCATTTAAGCAGAAGATCTATTTTGCAAGATTTTACTTTTATACCACATTTTTTTAAAGGTCATCAAAGGTCAGGACCCTCTAGAGGGAGGAGTGGAGGTAGCCACTTCAAAACACCTTCCCAGGATATAATTTAGCTGGTAGACACACCCCTGAAAGTTTAATTTTCCTAACCTAGGCTAACCCCTTTCCAAGATAGCCAAAAGTCAATAAACTAGAATTTTACCAACAAAGGTTCTGCCCCTGAGAAATACGTTAAAGAGCATTATTTTGCATATTATGAAGTAAGAATTGTTTTATAAACATGTTTCCTTATGTAATCCTGGAACCCTAAGCTTATACTGCTCCAATTCTGCATAAATACCTTTTTCACAGCTGTTTCAGGATTTTAAGGTTTTCCTCCACAGCAGTTCCAACAGTGCACTGATAGGCTATCTACTAGGCTACAATTAGAATAGCCTAGTATTCTACTATTATACATCTATACTACAAAGTGGGCCTATAGGCTACTATATTTCCAAGATAAATAGTAGTAGGCTAACTATTCTGGAATATTAGCTTTTCTAAATCAATAGACCTAGAGCTACCTTTTCAGCCTCACCAACCTTTAAAATTGGGTACATAGGCTATATATGGAAGACTGACAATGTCTTCTTTTGTTTAGGCCTACATTACTACTCACCAAGCAGGTGAGGGTCGAAAAGGTAGCCAAAGGTAACCGGACATCATCTTCTTCTTCTTCTTATTCAGCAGACGGGCTTTTCAGTTGATACTATTTAGCCCTTTTCCTTTTGGCTCACTCTGTGAGATCGACAGAGCTATGGAGCTGGTTTGTCTTGTATGATTTGTATCTGCTCAGATTTCTTGAAGTATATCTTTTGATACCAGCAGTTGAATTATAAGAGAGTATATATTGATCTCTGTGCTCTGCGGGAGAGTATGGTCAGCAAGACTCTTGGCTGTTAGTGGAATTTTGTGGTGTTTGAAGCATTCTACCATTTTACGTCGCAGGGTATACTGTGCAGACGTCAGCACATTACATTCAAATAGGCAGTGATCTATTGTTTCATTCTTAAGATTACATGACCTGCAAAGGGGGGACGAGGGAACTTCGCCACTTGAATTAGGAATCTGATATGAAAATGCCTGAAAATTTAGCCCATTTGAACCTGACCGAATCCTATGATAAATCTTGGAAAGGTGCTTACTTGGGAAAGGTGATGGGGTAGGATTCTTATTAATTATCAGTACCTCTGTAAATCTCAAGCGGTAAATATCTCTAATGGGGATTGGTCTCCCACTTGGCTGGTCAATATTTAAAGCATTTTTGGCTATTTCATCTGCCTTATGGTTACCTATTATACCTGAGTGGCTTGGAATATACTGTATATGAGTTAAAATACCTTTTGAAGCAAAAATATCAATAATCCTAAGACAAAGAAATGTGTCAATATCCATCTTATTTTGAGAAGCTGACGAAAGAAGCTCTAGGCTTGACAAAGAATCAGAATATATTATAATATTATTAATATTAACTTTCATATATTCATTAACCATGAGGAAATCTAGTGCCATGATTATGGCGTTTAGCTCGGCAGACATTACAGATGAATTATCTTGTAATCTCTCTCCTAAAGCGATATTATGGGTTGGGAAGAAAGCTCCGCTTGCCACTTTCTCATTCATTTTGGACCCATCTACAAAAATTTGGAAATAGTTTTTATAAGCAACATTATTTATTTCGGCAAATTTTTTTCTGAATAAAAGAAATGGGGGTAAGTTCTTTGGTCCACTTTGAGAAGTCAGTCTTTATTATGGGGGTTGACCAACTCCAAGGGGGGGTTTGGGGGAATGTGGGTGCAATAGATTTTACTGGCACTGGGAACTTCTTCTGGATATTTGCATATTCATTTGCAACGCCTCTAAACATAGATGGATTTCTTAACCAGTTATGCAGGGTATGAGAATCATTGGCTTCAATTTTTGTAAGGTACTTAATTAGTAGAGATCTTCTTCTTTCATTTATTGGTGATAGTCCACTCTCAGTAAGCAGAAACTTAGTTTTTGTTGGTTTCCTAAGACCAAATATAAGACGAATTATATCATTTTGTGTCGTTTCGATTTTTTGCATGTGGGTCTTAGCACAAGCACCATACACTATGAGGCCATAATCAATATGGGGTCTTATATATGATTTATAAAATTGGATTAGTGTTTTCTCATTACAGCCCCAAGGTGTGGCTAGTAGCCTTTTAATTATTCTTGTTTTTCTATAGCACTTTTTTATTGTATTTGTGATGTGGAGGTGGAAATTTAGTTTTTGGTCAAGTATGAGCCCTAGGTAATTAATTTGATTGTCCTCTGGGATAAGTATTTCATTTAATGTTAGCCTAGCATCATAATGATTTCGCTTATGGTGGAATTGGATAATTTTTGACTTTGTGGGTGCAGTAGGTAAAATGGACTTTTGGGAGAACTTTTCAAATTGGAAAAGTGCATTTTGCAACTTTGAATGCGTAATCTCGAAGGTATTGCCAGTTGCCCATAATACCAGATCGTCAGCGTAATGTAGATTGGTATGTGGGAGGTTCATGTCCCACAGAAAAAGTGAAAATAGGAGGCAGCTCAGGACTGCACCCTGTGGAAGGCCTTTGGTTATTGAAGTTTTGGGTGAAGAGGCTGAACCTACACAAACAATGAAACTTCGGTTTTCTATAAAGGATTTTATGAAGGATACAAGTTTGGGGGGTAGTCCAAGGTTTGTAAGTTTAACTAATAGAATCTGGTGGTCAACATTATCATAAGCTCCTTCAAAATCTAGGAATGCAGCAGTTAAGACATTATTTTTTGATAGGGATTCATTTATTGCATTTGTTAACACTATGAAAGCATCTGTTGATGAGTGGTGTTTCCTGAAGCCAGTTTGAGTATAAGGTATCAGATTATTCTTCTCAACAAACCAAAGCAGCCGATGGTAAATCATTTTCTCCATTAATTTTCCCAGCACTGGGGTAATCATTATGGGTCTATATGACTGAGGGTCATGTTTAGGTTTATTTTTCTTTAAAATTGGTATGAGAGATGAACATTTCCAGATATTAGGGAATGTGGATGTAGCCCATGCATGGTTATAGCAATTTAGGAGCTCCTGTTTGTACAAAGGGGAAAGATTCTTTATCCATATAGGGTGTATATTATCATAGCTACTTGTAGCATTGGCCTTGATATGCTGAATTGCATTATTCAATTCATGTATCGAGAAGGGATGGTTTATATATTCTGAACCTGGTCGGGGCTGGTAAATAGGATTTGTCATGATTTGTGTGGTGATATTTTGGTTTTTTGATGTTAGCTTTTTTGAGAAAAGGGAGGCAAATAATTTTGCCTTATCAGTGTCGTTATCATAGTGGGAATTCTCATGTATTAGTTCATACATAAGAGGGTTGGAGGATGTTTTTTTCCCACAGATTTTGCTTATAAGTCTATGTATTCTTGGCTCAGATGTTTCTCTGGAAAGATTATTTGCAAAATTATTCCAATAATTATATTTGGCATTAGTTATTGTTCTCTTGAGGTTAGCCTCTGCTTGTAATTTACTTAAATATGTGTCAGGGGATGGTTTTCTTAGGTATGCTCTCCTAGTTGCATTTTTTATTCTCCACATAATTTGGCAATCTTGTCCACCATGCTTTAGGGGTGTGTTTAGGGATGGTTTTCCTAGGTGAAGTTCTGGGGATAGCTTGATTAGCTGCATTTGTTAATATTGATGTCATAGCTTCAGCACACGTGTCAGCAGTTACAACTGAGGTATGAGATTTCTGGGTTAAACTTAGGACTTCTTCATTAAGCTTATTTCTAAACATGGTCCAATTTGCTTTGGTGTTGACATATTTAGGGATATGTGGGAGAATGTTGGCTGGTTCATTTAAAGAGGATACTATTGCAAAATGGTCAGTGCATAGATTTTCAATTTTCTTAATATAAATTTTGTTTAGTATATTTATTGAAACAATTTGTAGGTCAATAGTTGAAAATTTACCACTTTTGGGGTTAAAATATGTATTTAGATTAGGAGGGGTAGCAATTGCTAAATCGGCATTATTTGAAATCAATCTTTCAGTGAGCTTACCGGCTTTATTTGCAACTGAGGTATGAGTTCTTCGTCTTCATCTTCCTCATCGTCGTCTTCATACTCATTTTCAACATCAGCAGATGGCTTTACAGTTGATTTTGGCTTCTTTGGATTCTACAAAAGAAAATTAGTAGACAATAATAGGCAGCTTAAACTAATACCAGTGAAAATTAAAAAATAATTTGTTTTTGAAATAAGCACACACAAGGGCCTCTTAAAACACAAAGAGTGATAAATGAGTTCAGGATTATCAAATAACATTATGTGGCTGGATTTTATTCTGCAGCAGAAAACCAGCCTTAGCTGGACTTGTTCAAAGGATTGATATATCTGAGGAGACCACATACCTTTCTAAAGGGGAAAAATACATGTGAAATTGTTGAAAGGTATAAGCATTAATAAATACTCAGGATAAATAAAAATAGGGGGGGGGGGTCTCAAACTTCCCATACTCATTTTATGAAATTTGTGCAAATATAGGAGATACATCAAAGGCATAGAGAAGCCTCTCTGAAAATAGATAGTGTGACATTTATGGAACTTGGAGAAATCTAGACTAAAAATGCAACTTGGTCACATATATTTGCTTAATATGAAGTGGCTGTGCATTGGACATGACTGGTATAAGAAAAAGTTTCCTAATCTCTAGCTTTGATGATCAAAAACATAACTTCATCAATTATTTCACAAAGTGTTCACATTTGGGTGGGGAACTGTTTCAGCCCCTATGATATTTTAATTTATACTTAGAATGGTTCACAGTTGATTACAAAACCTATCAAACAATCAGAATAAGACTTGCAATTTCAAGTATGGGGCTACAGAGTTCTTTCTCCAACTTACTCTTCCTATTTTCAGACTTCCTTGTGAAGACAAAGTGCAATTTAAATTCAATTATTTTTTTAGAGGATTAGTAAAATACTAGAATTCTTGCTATTCTTTCAGTACTCATTAAAGATCCATCTATGGGTTTTCATCGACTCCAACGTTAGCCTTCAGTCAAGCATGAGACTTTTAATACTAGAGCTATACAGCTATTCTGTCTATACATAACAAAAATTAACCTATAGGTTCTTTCTCAACATCAACCTTGGTCTGGAATCAAGCATGAGTGCCACACTTCTTGTGCAGGAGACAGAGGCGCATTTGAAAAATACAAAATAGAATTAAAATATATGCAACATACGAGTGTCACCATACATTACAAGTGTCAGCACCTTGGACTTCTCTGATAACCTAGCCTCAAATTCAACGTCTTATTTCTTAGACCTTAGTTTCCCCTGTGCCCCCAGAGGCGCTCAGAAAGAGCTACCAGTCATCCCTCGTATGTCCTACTACCTACACGTTTTACCATTGAGGCTGAATCTTTTTGTGGATATGCTTAAAGTCCTGCTGGTAGGACTAAGCATATATTTTGGTCTTCCTCTTATTTGGACTCTCTCTTGTTACCACTACAGTACGGTTCTTGGTCAGATTCTATTAGTGTTAATTAAAGAAGAGTTAGTGTTAATTTAGTGTTAACTGAAAGAAGAAAATTAAAAATAATAGGTAGAAAACCGAAAAATCCTTACATTGCTCCAAGCTGCAATTTAAGGTAATACATAAAATAATCGAATATACAAATGTTTGATTCTCAAATTATTATCATAAGTTATATTATTTTGCAATAAAATAAAAGTCGTTATCAAGCTCAGAACATGTCATACTACTCTTCACTGGAGGATGGTGTGAAACAGTTGACTATGTCCAGAATTATGATAAATACTGAATAATGGTGAAGAAAAATAAGAAAGATTTTTCAGAAACACAGTATATACTACAAAGACTTTGGCAACAAGGATGCACATTTGAAGAAAATAAAAATAAAACCAATGAAAATATATTATACTACCCAACTCTCACCTATATTCTTCTGTTTCTTGATTTTGTCGGCATTGATTCAAATTACAAGAATTGAAATAAGAGTGACACATGGAAAATATGTAATGAGGGGCATAGTGGAAGCAACTTCAAAATATGTTAACTAGCCTACATTTTTTCAATGTGCAAGGAAGTAGGCCTAAAAATTGATTTATTAAACAGATAAGTAATTTACTATGGGG